>NC_071104.1:25050000-25157500 GCF_024256425.1 Clarias gariepinus
GAGTCAGCAAAGCAGTGAGATAACTGGCTACAGTAAATCTGGAACTGTACCACATACTTCTTTTTTTCCTCCTCGGGGAATCCCTTGTTCCAAAAATGTAAAGAGTAAATCCTCTTTTTCTCTTTCAACAAAATGTTCCAATCAGAACCCATTTAAGAACCATTCACAGATAATCTTAACTTATTGTTAATACACTTAGTACATTTATAATGTAAGAAATGCTCTATTTATATTGTATATTTTAATCAATACAGTATAAACAGGAAACGTGACAAATTAAATGACAGCTCTGGTATGCTGAGGGGGCATTTTGCTGCATGGTTTGGTACGACGACTACTACTACTATTTGGTCCCAGTAGAGGAAAGAATCTCTGCAAATATAAATATAAAGTTAAAGTGAATGATCCTTATCCTGTGATGAAACATTTCTATCCTTACGAAAGAGTCTTTTTTTCCATGATGACTCGAGGGATCACTAAATACTTTGTTGAGTAGGAAATTGATGTACATTTTAAGCGAAGACCTTCACAGTCAACTGATCTTAACCCAGTTAAATACCTGTGGGTGATTCTGATCTATTCCAAGCCACACTGAAACTGTTCTGGTTGCTTAAATTATCTCAAAACCTTATTATCTGCTTGAGTCCTCCATATATTTTTGCCAGAAATATCAGTGAATTTGTGGTTTTGTATGGAGAGACACAGAGAAAGTATTTTCACTGGGACTATATATTAATGTCCCTGATTTAATCACTGCTAAACTTGAACAAAATGAATTCATTATTTAATGACCAGGGATGGAAAAAGTATTTAAATTGTAGCAGTAATATTTGTACTTCTTATATTAAAACAGTAATACTGTACAGGACAGGAGGCTCCCTGTTACTTAGGGAAAGTAATGTGGCAGTGATGAAACCAGAAACAGAATTCCGCCCTCTAGTGGAAGGTTAGAAAAGTATCACAAAACTTTATGGCTTGTTAAAGTGTTAAATATACAGTATGTTCATAATAAGCAACAATTATCATGCCTATTAACAATACATAAAATTATTATCAGGATTGTATCTCCAGGGGCTCTGGATAATTTAAGTATGGTAGAATAAGAATGAACATTTTTCAAATTTACTGTACTTAATTACTACATTTGGAAATATAATAAGATTTTGCCTCAGTACAAACTGGCTTGTCTTCACATCTAAAGTAGCTCATATATTTTCTCTGTAACCCACCCTAACATCAGAGAAGTTCTGTTCCTGATATTTTCCCAAATAATTAGCCGATGTTTTGATTTGACTGAAAAAAGGCATTCAAAGGGAACATGAACATATCCTAAGCCTCCACGCTGGATGGTGTTGACTGTTGACTGTAATTCAGTGGCTGCTGGATTATTTCCGACACATTTAAACAAAATGCACTTCATAAATCTGTGGCTGTGGTCAGCTCTCGGGAGCAGGACTGTCTGGAGCAGAATAAGATGTTATATATGTACACAGTGGATGTGTATTTCTCTGGAGCAAATCACAGCCATTTCTCAGAGACTGTGGCTGGGGAAGGGGGGGGGGTGTAGACGACTGAGCACTGGCACCATGCCCATGTGGCAGAGTTTGATGAACGCTGCAGCCACAGTGAACATGACACATTTTACAATATCTATACGCCCAGGACAGAACAACACCGCAGAGACATGGCACACTGCAGCCCTCATATACAGAAAGTTGCTGATAATGATTAATATCACTCTTCTACATTTATTTAAAATATTTAGACTAAAGACTGTGTTTCAGTCTCTGGCACATCATTTGGAAGCACATGAAAAAGGGGGTTTTCTTTTACTAACCATTTAACATTTAACCATTTTACAATTTAATACTGTGATGATACAAAGATGGGTTTTGTTGTGTGACAGAAAAAAAGTCATATTTATATTATTTGGAATAAGTTGTAATGTTTCATTTTTTTCATGTTTCTGCTCAGATACCCATAAGCCTATTTCTCTCTCTCTCTCTCTCTGTCTCTCGCTCTCATACACACAGATACAAATTCACATGCAGGCATAAACAACTGAACTAAAGGGCCTTAGAAACATTCCTGATGGCACGATAACACCAAACCTCTGAATAATCAGTCTTAATGTTTATTTGGCTCAAATCAAGCTGGGTGGAGAGGTTGTACGTTGTTTGAAGAAGGCTATAAACATTGGAAAATTCTGTGCTGGAGTTCAAACCACACTGTCATAAATAGTTCCAGTACACACCAAAAAAAAAAATCATTCAAATTATCCCAGCCAGATAGACAGCATTAACAGCTAACACACACACCCACACCCACCCACCCACACGCACACCATAAAACTCACTCGCTCGCTCTCACTCATTCTCTATATCGCTTATCCTGTTCAGGGTCATGGGAAGCCTGGTCCCTATCCCAGGGGACTCGGGGCACGAGGCAGACTACTTCCTGGATTGGGTGCCAGTCCATCATTGGGCACACAAGCACATACTCTCACACCCTTACTCACACACTATGGGCAATTTGGAAACGCCAAAATAGCCTAATCTAATCTAGTATGTCTTTGGACTGTGGGAGGAAACCGGAGCAGCCAGAGGAAACCCACTAAGCACAGAGAAAGCATGCAAACTCCACACGTACAGACCCGAGGTGCACCATAAACCTGTCTGCAATACGATATCTTCTGTAGTAAATCACAACATAATAGTCATATGGTATTACCTGAAAGCCTAAAACAGCATAATTATACCTAAACAGCCATTGAAACAGAAAGAACTAAATTTGATTAAATTATTTTTTCACTGAAATAGTGATTTAAGACTTGTGTTCCCTCCTGTGTGCTGAATCTAATATCTGTGTGTTTATTAGAGGGTTTATCCCTATGTCTGCTTTGTGTGAACCAGACAGGCCCTTTAAACAAATTCATTCACTTTCTACAATAGTTAATCAATAGATAATCACACACACACACACACACACACACACACACACACACACACACAGACACACACACATACGCAAACACACACACACACACACACACACACACACACACACACACACACACACACACACACACACACACACACACACACACACACACACACACACACACACACACACAAACACACCTAAATCATTCTATGTTCATTCACCTCTGTCTTTTTCTTATTCATGATTTCTCTTATAGAAAATGGCAGGCCCCATGAATATGTTATAAATATGCAAAAGACTGGCCTGTGTGTGTGCATATATGTGTGTGTGTGTCTGTGTCTGCGTGTATGTGTTCAGACCAATGCCAGTGCTCTCTAGGTGAGACTGATGGAATAATAAGGCACATCCTGAGTGTTCTTTTCATTAGAGGGCTTTAATGTTTTTCATCAGCCTGCTGAGAGACAAGCAGAGAGCCTCCACTCCTGCCTTCGACAAATTACCCTCGCTCTGTGGGACAAGCAGCTGCATTCAATATATACACCAAACTCAATACAGTTGGAGTGTTCAAATTTCAGCTAGTAAATTGTAAAATTTCAATTTCTTTACTGATAATTGATGGTGTTATCTGGGCAACGAAACAGGCTGATTTTGTTTTATTGCATATATATGATGTAAAATATTATACACCTTATTTCAAGCATGACCTAGAAGACATCTCACATGTTTCAGTCAAAAGTTCTGATTTGTGTGTGTGTGTGTGTGTGTGTGTGTGTGTGTGTGTGTGTGTGTGTGTGTGTGTGTGTGTGTGTGCGCGTGTGTGTGTGGGTTTGTGAGTGCACGCGTGTGTGCGTGCGTGTGTGTGTGTGTGTAAGAGAGCAACACTGAATGTCAGATCCTGTTCCGTAGAAGTATGGCTAATAAGGGGCCAGGTAGCTGAGGTCTTCTCATTTCCTACTGGCATCTGACACAAGCCATGTTTTCCATCTCCACACTGTGCTGGCAGTTTAAACCTATGACCTCTGAATACAGCTTTCAGTTGGAGCTTGTTTAAACGATATTAGGTTATGCTGGCTGACAATATGTTAAACATTATAAGTGATTCATGCAAGGCCTAAGCACTATTAATCCTCTCATTACATACACCTGCAGAAACAAACACACATACAGTCATTTCACCAATTAATAATGTCATTAGTCCACAGAGGTCTTTCAAGCAGACATCTTGTTCCTTTCGAAAAGCTTTTTGAAATGCAGCCCAGCATGTGGAGCTCACTAACATTAGTCTCACAGCAGCTGGCTCTGCATGGCCTCCCCTGGGCCTAAAGACACACACAGGTCCAGCATTAGGTCCCCTGGGACAAACGCACACAGATTTGTCCACAAATTTGTAGCCGAAGAATAAAACTGCTTTTGTAATTAACATATGTAAAAATGTTTTTGTCATACCAGGCACAAATAAGTTAATAAATAAAAACAAACACAATCATAATATACAGTAGTAGGATATATAGACAGCTTTTATAAAGACAAATTAGTTGAACTTGACTTATTTTAATGATGTGAACCTATGAGAAATATTTTACCTAGAAATTTGGTGTAAAAGTTGTCTAATGTGCTCGATGGCTGTCACACATGATGAACGTTTGTAAAAACATTGTGGGATTAATTTATTAATCAAAGCAGACTATATCCATATACATACATCAAATGTTCACAATAAAAAAACACTCGTTATTTATTTTAATACAAATTGTACTGTTCAGGGAATCACAGAATAGATCCTGTAACATACAAAAATACAAAGTATTAACAATACAAACAAACCACAGCATTCCTAACTCTTATTTAAATAATATACACAGTATTGCCAGACAATCAGTCACAGTGAAAGAGTGGTGAAGAGATCTTAATAAAGATATTTTTTTCCAAACATGATTTAATATAGCTTAAGCCACTGTACAGCCACAAGAGCTGTCAGAAATCAGTATGTTTACGCCTTCATTTTGTTAAATGTCAACAATGACTAGTCCACACATTGGCACTATATTTAATGTAAGACCGTTAGGAATGATAGTGGCTCCATGTATGCAGACCATCAAATGTAAATTGGTTCAGAATGGTGCAGTGAAATCAAACAGACTGCAGATGATGTGTGTACTCAGTGACGACAGCTCTTAAATAAACAAAACTGCAGTTCTGGCACGCACTATCAATTTCTATCCACAAAGAACAATGCAATGCCTTTCCATTAGAATCTCATAAAGTAGAATGATGTAAACCTGATGAGAATGATTCCTTTAGTTTTACCAAAATCTAAGCTTATTTCCTGTAGGGTTACATCAGCAAACATTAATTATTAAATAGTGATCCACTTCCTGAGCAGTCTACACCTGATCAGTGTCAACAATTGAAGTGTGTGAATTGTACTGTAGCTTGGTGACCACAGTAATAATCAACAAAATCAACAAAGATCATAACTCATGAAGTTTGTTGAATAACTCAAACAAATTTAACTTTAACATTCAACTTTGAATGAAAACGTTTGATATCAGTGTAATTTAGTTCTGTCATTTTTATGAGTTAATAATATGAACTTGTTTAAAAATACTTATAAATTTATTCATTCAAGACATCCTCAATAACTGCTTTATCCTGTTTCTGGGAGAAACCAGAGAGCTTGGAGGAAATCCACACAGGCTCAGGAAGAACATGCAAAACTGTGCACAGACAGTAACCAGAGCTCAACATTGAACAGGGGACTGTGGGCTGTAAAGCAGCAATGCTGAATATTCATGTGACAGGAAAAAATGCTTACAAACTATTAGGCCAAATTTAAGTAAACTAAAAATGTTATTAAACCTAAATATAGTTGGTATTTACTGTTTTTTTTACACGAATAAATTTTCACTCTACAGAGATCTAATACAAACGGAGCTGTTAAGTAGTTAGCTTTATTATTGCATAATACCGAGAGAAATACATAATGGACAGAAAAGCAGAAACAATATATATAGTTTGATGCTGTTTTATTTCAGATGCAAAATAACAAGCTAGCAGAGACAAGCAAAGGTGTCAGTTAAGGAGTTGGAGACATGGAGTGAGGGAGTATAGTGAGTGTGAACATCAGGATTTCTGGGTCATTAGATGCAATGAAAATCCCATAACAATTAATACTACATTATCTAGGGAAAAGAGCTACATAAACAGATTTCTCCCTGTTGCAAAATCCATACAATTATTCAGTGCTACTCAACACTATAATATATGCATGTTGCTGCTTAAAAAAAACTGTCTACATTAAACTGTCAGAAGGTGCAAACGAATAAGTGACTATGTGTGAAATCTGCTTCCTTATGTTCACTGCTGCCAGGATATTGCCAAGATCTATTGCAACCCTGACGAAAATGTTTAGTTTTTTTTTCTAAATGTGAACTGTTTATAGTACCACACTGCGCCACCCAGTTAAGTTAAATTCCTGTGCACTCCTGTTTATTTGGAAGAAATGTCTTAAACTGGCAACTCAGAACACAAATGTACTGTATGATAAAAACTCCACCTATTATTACTGCATTTCTTTTACTTAGTGAGCTAGATAACATACAGTACAAGATTTCACTGAGGGCTCATTCTGATTTTTGCAAAAAAAAAAAAAAGGTAGTGGAAATTAACTGTCTCTGTATGGATGCCAGCAGCCTGGCTGGATTTCAGCCAATATGTCAGCAGATGTATACAGCGTTATTTCATTTTTATAGCCCTGTCAAACCTAGGGTCAGCTCTCGGTGCTCAGGCTGGGCTCTCTTAGAGATGCTTCACTGTTCATTACTTAAAACAGAAAAATTATCCATAGTAGCTATATGAGTAGAAAGGAAAAAGCTAATATGAAGGTATTGTGTTTCTTTTCAAAACATGAAATTTCCTGGTATGTTTTATATTAATGCTGTACAATACGCCACTATGCCCAAATTAGTAAACTGTATTCATGTAAATATTGCCATCAATGCAGAAAACACAACAAATACAAATGTAATTAAAACGTGTGCATCTGTGTGTTTGTGTATGTGTGTGTGAGAGAGATTAGATTAGATTAGATTAGATTAGATTAGATTAAATCTGCACAGTATTTATACCTTTAATATACCATTCTAATGAACAGTATGAATGTCTTGGCTTTGCCAAATAAATAAAAAAAATCGGCCTGCTTCTTGATTAAGGCTAAATTGTTCTAGGTTAAAAAATTAAGCACCCCCATACTCAAATAACTTGCAATTGGATTTACCATATACACACTGAGATTGCTTGCAGAGTGCATTTAATATACATTCAGTTCAATAGCTGACAAGAAGTGGTAGAGCAGAAGATGGAAAAGAAGACTGATGATGCCTTACCATTTCAAATCCCAGTACATGGAGTACATGCAAATGAGGTCTTAAAAAATCGTGAAGATATTTCCTGTGTTACTGTGAGGATTAACTTCAGGATTTTCTGTTTTAAAGGATGCTGAAGTACCTTGTTTTACAGGTACTATTTGTAAGAGAAAAGTATCCTGGCAAATCAGGGAGATAAGATCATGACTTTTGGAGCAAATGCAAAAGGAAAAAAAGACTTAGAGCTCTACTGATTTACACTGGCCTGGCACTACCCAGCCTATCTACTATGGTGGTGGAAAAGAGTGGCATTTCTCTGATGTTATCAGATTTGCAAATGTAAAACCAATATCGGAGCACATTTTTCCTATGGCAGACCTAAACTGTAAGTCAAGCAAAAGATATTAATTTATTAGAGAAGAAAGAGATACTAATATGTCTTAATAAGACTATTTAAATACCGAGCTGCAGTAGACAGTAAATTGAACATGTGTAAGGATGTTGATTCTCATGTAATACCGTTTTGTAAAAACACTACAGCAAACCCTCCACCAGTAGTGTTTCAATGGAAAATTTGAGATCCATATAGCAAGTCATGTAATGCCAGCAATATATATTTTCTGACTATTAAGAATCACATCAAGCTCTAATGCAAAAAGCTAGTATTAAAGGTTGCTGTTGAGACCACCTCTATTTACAAGTGGAATAAACAAGTCTGAATAAACTTCCAGTCCCAGAAGAGAGTTCATAATGATGAGACATTTAAAAGTTTTTAAAATGTCACCGTACCAAATCCACCTTACCTCTGATAATGACTAATAATGTGCATGCAATTATACCCCTACAGCTTTATAGGACTGTAGAAAAATTAATTGTAATGTGATTTAGGGCTGGTGAGGGAAAGCACATATAGTTCCATGTCTCTTTCTTTACCGATGCTCTGTGACCCATTTATGAGACTAGTCAAAATTCAGGTGGTAAAAACTAATCCCGACCCAGCAAATAGGGCAAACACCCCCCTCTGTGTCTGTGAGCAATATTGTATTGCTTTTCTGGTGCTCAGCAGGAGAGGAACAGAGGGGCGGGGGTGAAGGAGCACTTTCTAAATCGTATTTTCTCCCTCATCAGGGGGTCTCAATCTGGCAACCTGAGCAAGGGCGGTGTCTCCAGCCCAGGCAGGGGGCTTATGGTGTTATATTATAATTAATACAGGAATCTAATTTCACCCACTCTGAGGCAGGCTAAGGTGATTATAGAAAAGCTGATGAGCATCATCTGGCTCTCAGTGGGTGGCAGACAAAGAGAGAAAGATAGAGAAGAAACAAGAGCAATGAGATATTTACAACATTGTTGATAGGATATGGAGTCAAGATTGAAGTCAGTCAGGTATAAATAGAACTAAAGCAGAAGTTAAACGATGTGAATATAATTGAAACTCAACTACTGGCCACCTCTAGCTCTGACGCTCACCACATGCCAGAAGGTTGTGAATAACTGCACATCAGGTTGTGTGTCTCATGAGTCTCCCAGGTGTACTAGTTGTAGATCATAGTTTAGTTAAACCCATGTGATGGAAAGATCAGATGCATTGCTCTCTTTCTGTGGTTGTCAGTGTGCTATAACCTTGGTGAAACAGATGGTACCCTGTCCAGTGTTAATATATTTAACACACACTCTTCATTAGGTATATTACGAAATGGCCTGTGGTGAAAAGACTCACAGCATCCTGTCTGTCAGATGTTTCTGTTAGGACTGTGTGTTAGCAATACACTGCAGAAACATACTGTAACGTAACCCTTCGACATTTACCATCTTGTACATTTCTACATCAACTCTAGCGAGATCAGATTCAACGTGTTGACTGTTATTATTATATTGGGTATACTGGCTGTACTACAGTATTGACTATACCTTATCAAAACCTTATGAACCTTCATTTACAAACTGCCGCCCGACACTATGTGTGTCTGACACAGAAAGAGATAAATGTTTGATATATACGTTTATACTGTAAGTTCCAACCCAACCTCACAACATATTTCATTTCCTGAGGCTTTCTCTCCCTTTTGTGCCTGGTAGTGTGCTTTATTAAAACAATAGTTGATATGCTGTATGTGTGTGATATGGGTTTTTTTTTTATAAGATGAGGCTTTAGTCTGTGAAATCTCTAAGGGAATTGAAAGTTTAAGAGGACATACAGAAAACTTTGTAAATTGAACAAATAATTTCAACTGGAGTTTATAAATGTAAGGTTTTTTTATATTAGAGGTCAAGATCTAAAAGCGAAGTAAAGCAGTTTGATGTGTTTGATGAAAAATTAATAGAGATGTTCATCCCTTTGCTGAGAACTACTGAATATGTAAATACAGTCAATATTTAATTCAATTTAGTTTTATTTATATAGCGCTTTTAACAGTGGTCATTGTCGTAAAGCAGTATTACAAAATAAAAAAAATTGCAGAATGAGATTTGCAGCATGAGAAAATATACAGTATATAAATCAAAATGATCAGATTGTTCGGACAGCTATAGGGCAAGGGAAAATTGTGGCAGATGGCAATACAAGTATGATAAAACCTTGAGAGGAACCAGACTCATCAGGAAACCCATTCTCATTTGGATACATACATATTTATGCATAGATCTTTTCTATTTTAGAAGATTTACAATAAATAAATGCAAATGCATCACAGTGTAGTGCAAGTAAGGAGTATGCACACATTGTGCAACCAAAGACTATTTTAGTAAACTTTATTCAATAATTAAATATTTAATAAATGTACATTTGTATATATTGAGCATTATATTTAAAAGTGTACATTGACAACACATCAGACAAAGACATTAGATATGAGTCTTGTTACATATTTGTTTGTTTGGCAAGCATCATTTGGGTTTGAATTAACCAAATATTTCAAGCAATCATTCATATACTGTACTGTAGGCTAATGGGCACTCAATAATAATTGGAATTAATATACCAATATTTAGCAATTCAGCAATATTAAACTTGCAGTGCTTCAGAGTGATTATACATCATACTGTTCATAGGCACCTAATATTTGTCCCTTTTCAAATTTCACCTTTGGTAGACATCAATAAGGTTCTGTCAGAATTGTGGTTGCATATTTGGCCACTCTTCTTGAAAAAAATGATAGTTTTGCTTTCCTGGCACAGGCCTGACTTCTAAGCATGGCACAAATTAGGATTGAGGCTCTTAAGGCTCTGAAGTTAACCTTCTTTATCCAGTCCATAGCTAGATTTAATGTTTGTTTGGCATCACTGTATTGTTGGAACCCTCTGTTAAGTCCAAGTTTAAACCATTAATCTGATCTTTTAAGGTTATGCTGAAGGCAATTCTGAGGCAGTCACTCCTCCAAGCATACCTTTGGTCAGAACTTTACACCAGAAGGCTTTTCAGAGGGCAATGGACTGGGTCTTCTTTCATACTTTGGCAAAGTAACTACACATCTCATTGACTTTATACAACTATTTTACAATTGTTTGAATTGATCTTAGAATCTGCAATTGTTTAGAAATAGGTCCAAAGACTATTTCACTAAACTTTGTTTAATAAAAAAAACTACTTTTTTTAGGATATGACATGAGCTACTTGGACTTTACTGTGTGTGTTGATCAATCCAATGAGCCATGTCAAACAAAACCTTTTTATGTTGACACAGAAGGTTGTAAAACTGCTGGAACTTCAGCAGAAAATTCCTCAAATTTAAGTAAAAATAAAAAATAAGATATAGTGGATAATCAATCAAGCACATAATAATAAAGCACAAGAAAGAAGCCTGATCTCATGGGTCAGGTAAGAAAAAGTAAGCAACATAGTGTATATCTCAGTTGCTTAATTGCAAGTCTTTGCAGAACTTGAGTACATGGTTTACTGTACTTTTTTATCATAAACAATTCATAGTACTTTTATGAGGTTTAAAAAATATAACATTCAGCTTAGTTACATTTATTTTTATTTACATTCATCGTAGAACAAAAAAGAAATTTTATGC
Source organism: Clarias gariepinus (assembly GCF_024256425.1). Classification (NCBI taxonomy): domain Eukaryota; kingdom Metazoa; phylum Chordata; class Actinopteri; order Siluriformes; family Clariidae; genus Clarias; species Clarias gariepinus. The sequence goes on from NC_071104.1 coordinate 25,061,324, forward strand.
ATGGAGACTGGAAGTAAATTATTTGCAATTTTTTATTAATCTATTGTCAAGATATTTCCAAATTAAACCAGGATTCTGCTAAAAGCCTAAAAGAAGTGGTGCCAGTTTGACCCATTTTTTTTTTTTTTTTACTTATCTTTAGTTTTTTTTTTTAATCCTTCTAAGAAAACAATGTGATGGTATCTGGAGACCAAAAAACAGGGAATAAATGATAGATTTTTAGCATTTTACAGCCCTGGTGGAAATGTTTAAAAGTACAAATAATTGTTCTTTATTTAAAATGCATTTAGTCTTCATTGTGTCAATTGTAGCCATGTAAAAAATTTATAGTAATTACTAGCAGTTGTTTATTAGATAATTTTGTAGTGTTTAAAAATCCTATAGTACTTAAGATTATATTTTTAATAAATTAAGTGTCACTGTAACCATTATAATACAGTATAAATTCTAAAAAACAATGGTCAGTTCACATGTTCTTTTAGTGTTGTACTTTTTATACATTTCTTGTACCTGTTAACTCCTGATAAATTTAATTTTTTGCTTGTAAAATAAAGAATCTAATGCAAACTAAACGCTGAGCTTGTCTGTGGGAACAATGTTAATGAACTACATTACAACAGGTGTTTTACTTTTTGTAAGTAGAAAATTTAAAATACTCTAAAGCAGCACCACAAACTTAATCTTAAAACTGCCATGTAGCAAAGAAAAAAAGCATAAAAAATGCACTATTACCAACAAAACAGAAATGTTAATTCCCACCACCCCTCCATCCTCCACTCTCTGTGTTGACTCAGATTTTTTGCATCAGATCTGCTGATGCAGATAATGCACTGAGGAGATCTTACCTCTCCATCATGCCTCTCATAGCACTTTGGCATTAATTATGTAGCAATCTGAATTACCCAGAGCTTTAATTATTTTCAGTCTGTGAGCTAATTCAGCATTTATCTGTAAACTGGAAAACTGGTATCAGGTCAGAGAATACCCCACAGCAGTCACCTTTCACATCCTAACCTTTTGGGAGGAGGCAGCTTTCAGAGGTAAAGAATTTGCTTTGCGAAAGCAAAACAGCAGATTTGCATTCTGAGATGCAGAAACTTAGTGCATAGCAATCCTCAGCAGAAATTCTCCTGGCACTTTTGTGAGCCCATTTTATTTTACGGCTATGTTGCGCTGACCCAGAATTGGCTGCTCCAGGGGGGTGGGTACCATCAGACAAAACTGTGTATTCGTATCTATGAGTAGAGGAAAGACACTATGTATGTGTGTATATGCGTGTATGCACGCAACTTCATGTTCATGTTTATGTGTGCAATTGTTGCCATAAAACATTAACGAGCCTCAGTGGCGAAGCAGCATGACAAGATGAATGTAATTGGCTATCACAGCTCTATCTCTGCATGTTAATGAGAGAGGCAGGGCTTCAATGTGTCCTCCAGAGGCAGATAAAAAATGCTACAGAAAGAAAGCAAGTAAACAGACGATGAGTAAACAATGGACTGCAAACATTCACATGATGCAGTAAAGCTTAGGCTTTTTAAATATATCAAATTTTAGGTAATTATTAAATTCTGTAAAATCTGTTTCTATTAAATTTTTTGTATAAAGGATAGGAATCTCTGACTGTTTTGCCTTTTTTTAACTTGTTGGTAAATTTCTTATATCTATTTAAAATAATCATCATTATCATCATTATCATCATCATCATCATAATAATAATAATAATAATAATAATAATAATAATAATAATAAAATCTTCCATGTGGTCATTGTCATCAAGATCATGGTTAGATTCAGAATTAGCATTAATTAATTAATTATTTGCATGAATAATTTTGTCATTAGGTAATTTTATTAAATATAGACAATTGGGCGTGTGTGTGCATGTGTGCACATGTGTGGTGTGTGTGTAAATGTGAACACGTTTGCATGAAATCCAATAGAGTACTCATACAGGTCAGTAAGAGCACACATGGTTATGTCCTCGTTTTTGTGGAAACCCTAGTGATGGCTGCAACTAAACATAAAAAGCCAACAAACAAAGAAACACAGCCAACTTTGTATACACAGCGCATCTAAGCCTGTCATTACTTTATAAAATGCTTGGCCCATCACTGTAACTTGTGAAAAATGAAAAACAGCAGGTCCATAATTTACATTATAGAAAACTTTCTAAAAAAAAAAACAAAACCTAAGGTTAACCTAGCCTGTACCTATTAAACACTCAGCACATGACATGAGAAGGGGGAACACACACAAACATACACACACACACACACACACACACACACACACACACACATCAATCTGCTATATTCACATAAACACCCATATACTGTTCATATGCAACCATACACACAAAGAGAGCGAGAGAGAGAGAGAGAGAAAGAAAGAGAGAGAGAGAGAGAGAGAGAGAGAGGGAGAGGAGGAGAGAGCGAGAGAAAGAGAGAGAGAGAGAGATAGAGGGAGAGAAAGAGAGAAAGAGGGGGGGAGAGAGAGAGACCTGTCTTAACCAAAGTTTCCCTCTCAGTAACTCTGCTGCCTGCAGGGCTCTGAAATGCTCCATTATTTTCCTCCCTGCTGTTTCCTGTTATTGATATCCCAACGATTTTCTCTCACTCCAGCAAGTCCAAGCCAACACAAAGACCAAATTAAACCACAATGTCTGATCAATAGTATGAGCAATATTCTGAGCAATAGAAATCCACAGGTGTAACACTACTGCCCCAGGACATTCCAAACCACTGATTTGCCAATAATTGAATGAACACAATAAAATCCAGTCATATAGGTTTATAAATATCAAAGGGAAAAAGTTTGTACAACAAAATAAGAGGACACAAAAGTACATGAAGTCTAAAGTGCATAAAAATATAAAGGGCCCTGCAGTCTTTCTATGATATACTGGCCAATCAACTGGGAAAGAGTCCTGTTTAAAATGTTGATGTGGTAGCTGGCAACCATTGCTGGTCCATTAGAAGGATGGTGCAAAGCATTAGCCATAAGCTTTGCCCCATGGCAGGACAACAGTAATGCCATTTACAGAATGAGCAGCTCACGCCCCTGAATGTCTCCATTCATTAATAATGCGGATTTGGAGATCGAGCCTAATGAACACAGAGGCTGGCAGCCAAAGGCAGCAGTAAAGAGTCGATCAGGCCAGCCAGGACCTCGTGTTCCTCCACTCAGGAGCCCTGGAGCCGTGCTCGGCTCACGCACAGCATTAAAAGAGACTGGCATAATGAAAGAATGAGAGACTGGTCTCGCTACATTGGGCTGAGGAAACAGAACACAATGCTGTCTGTAAAAACAGACAAGAGTAGCACTGCTTTTATGCGAGTACTCATTGTTGTTTCCATTTTGGGAATATTCTTGGTGCTCAGCGTATTATACTTTTTTTCAGTGTAGTGATTTTTTTTGTTTAGCCTCAGGTATTATAGTAACTAAAGAAGTAAAAGTCCAATTCAGTTTTAATCCAGATCACTGATGCCTCTTCATGAAAACAAAGTTGTAGTTTCCCAAATGAAGGATTTAACGTTTAAAAGAATGAGAAAAAAATGTTGTGTGTGTTCAATTACTTTTGATGTGTTCTTAATGTTAATAAGATGCTTTGTCTTACCCAATGAGTTATAGCCTCAGCATGCTTTTCCTACCCACCATAAATTCACAAACGTTAAGCCATGGCAGGGTGGCAAGACAACCAGCTGCACAAAACAAAGCAATACATAAAAGATAATTAGATTGTGAACATTTGTACCTTATCCACATTTTGTTCTTCACTTTAGTTGGCATTTATTCTATTCAATGTTTATGTACCAATATAACGAGTACACAGCACATGAAAGTTTTTTGAAATAAGCCACATCCATGACAAATTGCAAATCAGAGACGCCTATTAAACTTGGAATTCTTGTCACATTTGTTAAGCAAAGTGTTTAAATATGATCCAGAAAGAGGGGAAATGAGAGAGATTAAAGAGAGGGAAATATGTGAAAAGATGCAAATTGGTTGATTCACAGTATACAGGGCAACAAGTAAAGCAAACCATGCCTATGTCTTTTATTCATTGATTCACTTATCTTCTATACCACTTATCATGTATAGGTCAAGAGGGCCTGGAGACTATCCCAAGAGACTTAGGGCACGAGGCGAGTACTCCCTGAACAGGGTGCCAATCCATTGTAGGGCGCATACGCACACACACACACTCTCTCTCTCTCTCTCTCTCTCTATGGGCAATTTGGGAACACCAGTTAACCTAAACTATATGTCTTTGGACTGTGGGATAAAAACTGAGTACCTGGATGAAACCCACCAAGCACAGGGAGAACATGCAAATTCCAAGCACATTCAGAAAGATCATAACACATAACTACACAACTACAAAAATAAAACATTGATAAAATATATTAAGACTCTTTTATATATAAAAAAAAAAGACTTTATAACTGCATTTTCTGTTCTATCCATATGCATCACAAATAATCAAATGCTTTAACATCAGACATTCTGGAAATGTAAATCGCTTTATGCAGTACAGTTGCAAGTTCATGCCAACAAATGAAAGACTTCATCAAGAAGAAAAGCCACACACTCTAAAGTAGAGCACTGGAATGCTAACTAGTGGATGCCAAGAAACTGAAAAGGAAATAACCTGTGCACTTTGTTCATTGGAAAACAATGTATGCTCCATGTTACATGAATGATCTCATCCCATATTCTCATTTTTGGATCCCACCACAGGGCCATGGTCGTCAGTATCTTGTAAAAAGCAGATGAAATCTGCTGCGATAAAACAAACAAGGTTTTAAAATGTTAAGCTCTTCATATATTAATGTATTTATTCATCTTCATTAACCACTCTGTCTTGGTCAGTGTTGTGGTAAACCCAGATCCAGCTATTTTAAAATTAAAAATTTAAGCTTAAATTACAGTGACATAGACCCTCAGAAGGTATGCGTAGGCTAGGACCCCTACTAGTGCAAGACGATGTGTAAAATCTTACTGAATAAGAAAAATTTCTTTCCATTTGACATTTTCTGTTATTAAACAGGCTAGCTAAGTAGCATTCGTTGATCAATACAATGCTGACTGTTATTATTTATTAATTTATTTGAAAGTCTTTGTTATGAATTATATATAATCAATATTTATCACATTTGTTCCACTTCATTTTATTCTCCTGAATTTAGCTGCAATTTCTATCTCACCGTATTATAAACCCTAACATTTTTGCTTAAGACACAACATTTGTATATCAGAACATGTAAATGTACAGTATAATGGAAATAAGGTTATTCTGATTCTGATTCTGAAAAGCTTGACCATGCGTCAGGGGTTAGATTCCCATCTCTTCACTGTGCATAGAGTTTGCATGTTCTCCCAGTGCTTGGTGAATTTCCTTCAGGTAGTCCAGTTTCCACACACAGTCCAAAGACAAGCAGATTAGGCATTTTGAAATTGTCTGTGTGTGCAAGAGTGTGTATGTGCTTCTCGATGCGATGGATGAGAATCCCACCCAGGGTGGACCATGCCTCGTGCCCTAAGTCTCCTGGGATAGGCTCCTGACCCCCCCGCCCACACACACACACACACACACACACGCCCCTAAGTATACAGGATTACATTGTATAGACGATGAGTGAGTGAGTGTGCTTAAGTGTATATGTACTTGTGCGATGCAATGGATGAGCACCCCATCCAGGGTGTCCCCCACCTAGTGTCGTGAGTCCCCTGGGATAGGCACCAGGCTTCCTGTGACCCTGTACAGAATAAGTTGTATATAAAAAGAGAGAGAAAAAGTAGTTTACCAAGTCATAAGTAAGTCGATCAGTACAGTTTGCTTTTATGACCATATTGAAATGCTAATTAATGTGATTGTGCTTTTTTTATTATTATTCATGTAATTTGGACTGCAAAGAAAAAGCTGTCTTGTGTACACTGGGCTCACTCATAATTTACTAATACTTCCTATGAAAGCCCTTCTTATAATTATTACATAATTCTACACCATAAGCATGCAAGCATATTTGGTTTTATTACTGTTTTCCTGTCATAATATTATTAAAACCCTGTCAAAATATTTTTCCCAGACCTTTGACAGTTTCATCTGCTCTGAAGGATTGCTTTCTCACAACTTAAGCCAGAACACCATGGTGAAAAATGAGAGATTTATAGATATCAGCTCAAATGAATACTGTTTGTATATCTGTACTGTGAGAGCATATCAAGTTATCATGGACAAAGAATAACAACTCAGCAATGAAACAACAAATAACTCCACACACACTATCCCTCTTCCTCAATCCTGACAAGCATTTGTCTTTAACTGAATTAGCACTATTAGGGACTGTATGGAGGAAGCTCTTATCAAATTGGTGAGGTCTTTAAAATAGCATTCAATATCCTCAATGAATTATTTTAATAGAATAAGTCATATTTCAGGTAGCCTAGCTTTCAGATGCTATCACGCCTCGACATTTGTCACCTGTCAAATTATTTTCCTCTGTCTGTCATGTTCATTTGTCAAAACGGAGCTACTCGGCGACACCGACTGCTTTAAACCCAGCAAAATCAGATTTAAATTTAGATTTACATTTGGACCTCATATTTATAGTACTGTAAACTAATAAAAGGCTGCAATTGGGATGGCCATTCATTAAAGTCCCAGTGTGTATTGGCCATGCATGTATGGGTATCAGTTTCTCATCTTAAGAGAGAGACTCTTTCACAGCAGCTGGAGAAGACGAATGGGCTGCACTGATCCAATAGGCATTTCTCGTTGAATTTCATTACACTTAATTAATATGACTGTTAAACTCACAGCCAGGGAGCTGATTACTGTCACATACACTGTACATTTGCCTCTGTATTCCCTTTATTATCATCATAAGCTCATCCCAGGGAAAGTCTTCCTAAGAGACATTCAAAGTAAGCAATAGTGGCCTTTAAATGCAGAAAGAGACAGAGGAGGGGGAAGGAAAGTAAGATTCATGTTGTGAGAAGCATGTTACATCAATTTTTAAAAAGGATTTAACTTGCCTCGTAAACCAAGCAGACTCTGGCTAGCTTCCAGCTGGAGCAAGCAGGAGAGGGAGAGAATGTGAAAAAGGAAGAGTGTGTTAGAGGATGCGAAAGGCAGAGAAGGAGTGAAGGTGGAACACCTATAGAGAGGAAAGGATTAAAGGCATTTACTGGGTTTTTAAAGTGGTAAGATTTTTGCCCAGTGTTCTGATCAACGCTGAAGAAAGGCATTTCTTATAATTCTTCCTACTACTTAGAGGCATGCCGTGTGAGTTATAGCAGGCTAATGCAGCTCACATTTATTCTTAGAGTCTGAAGGCTTTATGGGGCTCATTATCTGTGTGAGATTGAGGCTAGATGCCTGGGATCTAGACTTTAGGTGTAGCCAACAACCAACACAGCAACCATTCATAATTTATGTTGAGAAAGTGAGAAAGAGGGACAGAGAGAGAGAGAGAGAGAGAGAGAGAGTTTCTTCTAGGGACAGAGATAAGGCCTGTATAGGCTTATTACAGTACGCTTGAGAATTGACATCACTTTGCTCTGCATTATGGGATCATTCCAGCATTTTGAGAGGGTTCGGTTCGTTCCTTCTTTACATGCTACAAACATACACAGACACATAAGAAGCTTAAAAAAGATACATCAGTTTTACTGAGGCTAAAAAATGATTCAAAAGACAAGGAGTTGTATCGCAGCCAGAGGGATGCCAAATGCAGATAAATTTGTCTTTGACAGCCAGGATCCATAAAAACTCCAGAACACAGTGCCTGTGTTATCTCCTTTTATATTTACTAATTATGTTTCATACTGCATCTGGAGTATTAAATTGAGCAATTTTGAAATTTTAAATTATTAAAAATCCAAGCATAGTTTACAAATAAACAGCTACCACTCACTCTCACTCATCTTCTATACCGCATTATCCTGTATTCAGGGTCGTGGGGGACCTGGAGCCTATCCTAGGAGGCTTAGGGCATGAGGCAGGGTACACTCTGGACAGGGTGCCAATCCATCGCAGGTCACACACACTTACACACGCTCATTCGCGCACTACGGGCAATTTGGGAACGCTAATTAGTCTAACATGCATATCTTTGGACTGTGGGAGGAAACCAAAGTACCCTGAGGAAACCCACCAAGCACGAGGAGAACATGCAAACTCCATTAACACAGAGACAGGAATCGAACATGCAAACTCCATTAACACAGAGACAGGAATCAAGCCTGGCCGGGAATCGAACCCGGACGTGCAAGGCAGCAGTGCTAACCAATACACCACCGTGAACAGGTACTAAGCTTGCCAAACTAATTTATAAGACAAATAATACTGTATGATACATTAATTCAAATCAGTGTATGATGCTAACATATAGTACGGTATGTTATTATTATTGCCTTCATGATTCTCCAAAGCTATTTCTAATTCTATGTTTAACAAAAAAAATATTGAATTTATACTGTGTTTTATACACTTAAGTACGCCATACATCATTTGCCTACTGAATGATCATGACTCGATTTTTTATCAAACCCATATATGAGACCAAACAACAAAACCTTTAACAGTGACAGATCCTTCATATTACATCAAAATTGCAGGTGGGGAACTATAAAATGAGGCAAATCCAAAGTGGTGTGGAAAACATTTTTCTTTTTGTTAATTAGGCATTCACATCAGAATGGAAGTTCACTTCTTCCATAACTTTAAACATAACGAAAATGTATTGTGCATGAAGAGAACTTCTTACACAGAGAACAGAAATACATATTAGATTAAAATATATTGTATTATACAACAGTTAGTTCAGACCAAGTAATCTGAATGGACAAGAGGTTTTACCACCACATGAGTGGTAATAATAGATGGTAACAACACTGGGTACCCCACTCTGTATCCTAAGTGTTCAAAACCAGTTGCACAAAAAAGTCTTTATTTAATTTTAAACCACTTTGTCCACTTAAAAACTGTAGTTGTTTTGAATTGCCTCTTATTTTATTTAAACCTAAGGTGAGCTACAAATCTAACTAGCTTCTAACACAAGGCTGAAGCCCAAATCCCTCTGTAGCCCTTAATCAAGGGCACTACTTGGGGTGTAGTGCACTAGCTTTCCATTTAACGCTGGAACCAAAATCCTGAAAGTTATCATACAGTGGGTGATATTCTAAAGCAAATTATCCTGAATTATAAAGAAGAACTTACAAGATTTACAGGACTGTCCACTATCTCCATGATTTATTTTCCTTAGCCTTTGGCTATATACATCTAGTACCAGAAAGAATTTAAAACTACTCTCACCCCTGTTAACTACAGTACATTAATTGTTGTTTGCTAATTACTGGTTGCCAGTTCCACCAGTCACGGTTAGTTAGTTCCTTTAGAGGTGGAATAATATAGGTTGTGAGTAAAATAAATAGTTAAATAAAGAAACAAATCATGATCTGCTAATAATAAATGGTTTTTGTGGAAAGGTATAAAAGGAACATCACACTTAAAGTTCTAGAAGGGGTGCCTTTGGCGTTTGGGCTGCATACTCATGCCTATGATCACAGCTGTGCTGCTAACCAGCACAACAGCACTCCCTCTTGTTTGATATTGTTTAATTACCTCTGTCGCAGAAATGCACTGATATTTTTTTTACATTTTATTAAAAACATCTAGTGCATTAAAACACATTTTGGTTGGAATTTAGACATTTTAAAACACAGTCATTACAACATGAAATCAGGCATTATAGTAATATTTAATGAAAAGTAGAAATTGGAAATGTGGTTTACACAATACTGGTCCACTACAGTGTATTACTTCTGAAACTGCTTCCACAGCTTTTAAAGTCAAGTACAGTATTTCTTTTAACAAGGCAAGCTGCCATAGATGCTGTCATAGCAAATACACTCAGTTTGTATGAAAGCATGTCTAATAGATTCTTGCAATGTGTGCCAAATACAATGATTGTCTAAAAAAGCATATACTAACATTCTATTACATATGCTGGGGTTTGTTCACAGGCTGGTTTGGGTCACGTTTTGAACACATGGCCTATGTGCTCTTGTACATGTCATGTTTCCACATTGTGGCTCACACCCCAGGACCCTCAGGTGGGTCTGCTCATTATGCCTGCAATAATGAGATACAGATGCAGCTCTGTGTATGTGTGCTTTTCTGTAAAGCCTTTATGCTAGTGAGGCCTGAGCAGGATGAGAGGTGCATCTTGGGGGAGGGGTGGCTATAAGGCGGGTGTGACTGGCTGGCCAGTTCTGTGCAGTGATTGGTGGGCTGGGTCTGTAGGGACTAGAGCAGGCAATTTACGATGCTGCAGCAGCAGCACTTCCCAAGCCCTGAGGCTGCCCTGCACACTCAGCAAGCACCATTACACTGCTCTCACTGGGAACACCGGAGAAACAGGGTTCAGTATTAGTCAACACACACAAACATGCACACACACACACACACACACAGCTCAAACTGAACTTCCATTTCACACAGTAGACTAGCCACAACCATCATACTGTAGAACATATGAAAAAAAAAAACATTTACACACATCATATTAGACATCAACACAAAAACCAACAAGACTGAAATTAACCCCCTCTTAATTACACAAAGTTTAAATTTAATGTTGGCAACAATTCAGTAAAATTTTTAATCTTGAATAATGACTTACCAGCTCTAAGTGAGTTGACCAGGTTTTATCCCAACAGCAATATTGGGTTTTAATTCGACTCGATAGATCAGGTTTATCTTTTTAGAAAAGAATGTCAGTTTTTATTATAGCACAGAGAGAACTTGTCTAGTGTGGATTGTTGGGAAAAACATTATTAAGATGATTTTTTACCTTTTTTTGCTATTTTATTCCTCCATTGAACAGTTCTATCAATTAAGTCAATAACATTAAAAAAGAGCCAGAGGTAACTTTTAAAGAGCACACAATTGATTTTCTTGTAGATTAGTGAAAATCTCTGCCTAAACCTTTATAGGTCCTACAGGATGCCTTCTGAAACACCAACTCAGAAACTACTTAAACAAATTTGTTACTGACAGTGATTTTGCATAATCCTTTTGCAAGTATGTCAAAATTTCCTATGTGTTACACCAGTGTTTCCTATGTGTTACACCATTCAGTAAAAGAAGGGACACATCTGATTTAAGATGCCCAGATTTTCGGTTAATGGGTTGCATTTAATCGTGTGTAGTTTATGACTATCAATAACTATTGAGCTCATTAATCACAACTCTCTGAAGTCATTAAAATGCTGGTCTCTGGTGCTTTTACACTCCCTGTAGTTTAATTGCCTGTGCCAGGCGCTGTGTGGCCCCACAGGGAGGAGCGTCTAGGTTCAGAACCCCAAGTCACAGTGATCATCACCGTCATGGTTCACACTTCACTAATGACTTAAGCCACTCCCAGTGATATTCTTAAACTGATCATTTTAAGCAGTGCACCCTGTCTAAGACAGGACATCCCTGTTTTAACGCATCTTGTTGCATGTGTTTATAGTTTCAAATGTTGTTATGTGGCATGTTTGTGCTTATCAAAACTGTGAAAGGAACAAACACAACAACCTATCAACAACCTATCTATTATATAATGAATATATCGCATGTTGCCATATGTAGGTATGAGACTCCAGCCTCCTGCCAGAGAAAACGCTCCGAGCATCCTACATGTTCAGTTAACCACATGACATTGTTGAAGCAAAAGATATAATAATGCCAAATTAAGATGGTTTATAAAACATTGGTTGTGTGCTTTTTTATTTATTTGAATATCACACTGGTCCCTCATGCATCATTCACTTACATCGTATTGTCTGCTACATGATTCATTTGTATGTTATTCACTTGATACAGAAAAGAAAGAAAAGAAACAAACATCACTTAAGAACTCAAGCTCTTTATTCTCACTGATACTGTACGTGTTTGTCTCATAGATGTCCAGTTTGCCTTCTATCCACCATTAACAGGATATCCTTTCCAGCCAACATGTAAATTCTGAGCTTTCACAACAATGCAGTGAGCCCAGCCCAGGGTCGCTGGTTCTCACTTTTACGGTTTAATGAGGTTGGCCTTCCCCCTGCTATTGAGGCAAATGTAGGCCATCAAACAAAACAATTTATGAGTCAAGCTAAATTTGACCTTGGGCCTGGTGAAATACCAGACAATCACTTTGTCAGAGCAGAGAAGCATACAGACTTGGGGTGTCCCTCTTTTTATCTCTTAGTTTACACTTACAAAATCCTTAGATAATCTCATTCCTGGTTTAAAAAATATGCAATATTTATCAACCACAACCAACAACTGAAACTGAAACAATGAATATAAAAAACTTTAAATGTAATACTTAAACTTATAAAAAATAGTAAATTGCAAAGTGTTTCAGATCGGCTGGTGCTGAAAAAAAAATCAGTAAATAATACTGGCCGTCTGTGCAAACATATTATCTTGAGTTCATTTGTTATGATAAATGAACAATTGTAAAACATCATTAAAAAAAGAGAACAATAAGTGAAGCATGAAAGCGAGAGAGAAGGAGGGAAGAAGATCCATGAGAGAGGCACAGAGAGTAAGAGGGGAAAAGAAAAGGCAGGAAGAAGCGCTTATACTGTAGCTGCTCTAGGCTCTGTGGCATGCTGTTCAGAACTCGGCTTAGCTCTGAGGCTCAGAGAGCTCTTAAACTGAGCGTGTTGGAACAGTATTTGGTTTTTTATTGCCCTCACACTCACCCACCCACATACAACTAGACTTTTATGCCTCCACTGGTTTCCCCAGTTGGGTAGAGAATTTTAAATATGCAGTAGCTTTCCTCAGTCTTTCCTCGGTAGTGTATGTACTATTCACAGAAATCTCTGTGCTGGAGTCTTCAGTAATCTTTTTCCTTTAGAGGGAACCCCGCTGAGATGCATTAAAGAGATAAATTGGCAATGTCTTTGTGGTGACAGAGTCCTCATCTGTCTCTGCTTGCCTCCATTGATCACAATTTTTATATCGGGTTGTTGGATTATTAGGCGGAAGAGAAGTGTTGCATTAATAAAGAGCCTGCTCATGAGGTTAAAAAAGAAATGCAGCACTGTGTTACATGAAACACACTTCCACATCCCATTATTGTCTTCATGACAACACAACTGCCTTCTAATTCATCTGGCCAAATAGTAGAGATGTCAATCAGTATAATCCGATTTTTACCTACAGTATTTGCTTTAGTATTATGTTAGAGTTTCAGTTATCGCAATCCTGCCTGATTTATGCAGCTATCAATGCCCAAGGAAAACTAATTATTAGTGCTGATGAAGCACCACAACAAGAATGTTAATATGCAAATAAATCTAAAATCAATAGTGGAGAATTATTAAATTATATTTTATTCTCAATTACTTAATAAAACAGTTAATTTTCCATAATTAGCATTATTGTGTAATCGCATCATTACTAGTAATAAATCTTTTTAGTTTTATTACATTTTTAAGTAATGATTTTTAAATCAAGTATATTCTAAGTAGTTACTGGCAATGTGGTGGTGATAAATAAATAAATCATTAAGACATTTTTAAAAAGAAAAAACAAGTTATTTGCCTGGCTTAATGTTTTGCAGAGGTGTATTGATTCTGATGACATGGTGGCTTAGTGTTAAGAACTACTGCCTTGAATCTCCAGGGTTGAGAGTTCGAATCTTGTCTCCAGTCTGTGTGTGGAATTGTATGTTTCTTCCTGTGTTTGGTGAGTTTCATCTAGGTACTCTGGTGTTCTCCCACATTTAAAGACAGGTATACTGTAGGCTGATTGGCATTTCCAAATTGGTCATAGCATATAATTGGGTGTGTGAGTGTGTGTGCTTGGGCCCTGCAGTGGTTTGGCACCATAAATAGGGTGTATCCCGGCTTGTGTACCAAGTTCCCTGTGATAAGCCCCAGGTCCCCTGAGACCCTACACATGATAAGTGATATAGATAAAGATGGATAAACTGCTCTATTTTAATACTTCCTTTGGTGAAAAATAGTTTATCCGACAGATAGTGGAAAGCATATAAATATTAAAGTCGTTATGGTAGAAATACTGTATAACAGTAGTTTTGTTGGTGTGTGTTGAGGGCATAGAACGATTTATGATGGGAAACGCTAGCTGATAAAAAGTCAGATCTTTTTGACAATGTCACTGAAAGAACTAATAAACTCTTATCAATTATATAAAGATGTGTTTAATTTTTAACAGAAAGCAGCAGGGTGGTGTTGTGGTGCGTGGCCATGCATCTCCATGTGTGTAGGTCTGTGGATGTTAAGTTTCATGTTCCTCCCACGCTTAATAGATTGCCTCTGTGTGCTAGAGTTTCCTTGTACAGTCCAAAGAAATGCAGATTAGGCTAATTGGCATTTCCAAATTGCCCGTATTTAGTAAACGTGTGTGCGTGAGCCTTGCAATTCGTGTGCCTTGCAATTCCAGAGAGTACCAATACATACATATTTTAACATTGAAATCTATTTTTATCAGCTCTTATAAGTAACTACAATTTTGATTCTGATAAGTTTTTTATTGAAGTATAAAAGTGCCAAAATTCTTCAAAGCAAAATAGCATAGTAAACTACAGGAACTGAATAAAAGCTTGTCACAATAACTTTTCAATTCAATTCAATTCAATTCAATTTTATTTGTATAGCGTTTTAACAATTGTCATTGTCACAAAGCAGCTTTACACAATCAATCAGAGTTATTTAAGTTTGTATGGAATGTGAATGTATATGAAAAAAGATTCTCAGATAGTTCCTGATGAGCAAGCCGAGGGCGATAACAATGCTTGAATTTCTTCTGTATTGCAATTTGATCTTAATTGAAAAATCCCTACAGTATATACAATGCCTAAAATGTAAAACACTGCAATTGACTGTGATTGTATATTTAATGCAAAAATATTGACCTTACTAAATTGTTGCTTAAACATATACTGTATTAATTTGTTTAAAATACCATCTTTGTTATTCTTCAACCTATTTCAACCAACTTTAAATTCAGATCGACAAAATTGAGTGAGGTCATCTGGGGTATTATCGGAAGGGCAATGAATTGACAATTGCTGAGGGCCGTTTCTCAGTGTACTTTAAAGTGTGCTGCTCCCTGTAAAGGCTATTTGCCGATCAGAACACAGCTCTTCTAACTGGCTGGAATTCCAGTTGAGCGGCAGCAAAACGTAATGCCCTAAAATACCCCTTGCCACAGACATCACATCTTGTTAAAGAACATGACTGTATTTGAGTTACCGAGCATAAGAGAAAGGAAAACCACATCTATCATGTTTAAATGAAAGAGCATGCCAGCTTTGCTTTGAAGATAAATTACATGGGTGGAAGTGGGGGGCATCCATGGCAAGGGGAAAGTTTAGAGTATAACGTTTTTTTTCTGCTGCTCAACTCGCAATTCAGCCACTTAGTTAGAAATTGCTGCATTCTGATTGCCAAATACCTTCCTGCGAAGTAAACAGGAATGAATCACCAATCCATTGCTCGTCCTGTGATATACCAGATGTGAATTTTGTCAATCTGAATTTTAATACCTGCATGCTGTCAACTGGAATGTGTTAGGTTGAAAAATAATGGAGATGGCATTTTTAACAATCAAAAATATTTTAAATATATTTTTACACTGAATTTTAAACACTTAAATTACATTTTCATTTGAAATATACAACCACAATAAAATTCAAATATATCAAGCATTGTAAATCCTGTAGGGCTTTTTTTTTTCATTCAAATTGCAATGCAGAAAAAGTCAAACAAGTTTTTATTTGGTTCATGTAATTCAACATTGTATTTTGCTTTGGGGAATTTTGGCACTGCTGTACTTTCATAGGGTTTTACGTTTTATTAAGTAATTATCTGAGATATTAACAATGCAAAGCTAGGCTTACTGTATGTCAATCTGTAACAAGTGAAAGTTAAATTTGCAGCTTCTGAATTGCATACTGATGTGTATTCATAGACCCTGATCCTGATCCCGAGTTTTATGAGGATTTCAAATTACACTTTCAGGACATTGTAAGAAACAGTTGGTACTTTGTAATCTCTCGTTGATCCCCATTTAAGTTTAATAGTATCCAGTGCTTTTGGTGAGAATTATGTAACAAAGCATTACCTGGTTGCTGTTTGCTTAGGACTACATTAAATTCCAAATGACTTTTTGTACCTTGTTAGTTTATGTCACAGAATATTTCCTACATGATTTATCAAAATCAATCAATTAAAACAAAAAATGAAAAAAATCCAGCAAGGTCCATCAAAATTAAATGACTTACAAAGCCTCTAAACCTCTTCTATTATACTGATTATTAGCCAATAAATTCTTGTCATATTTCACCTCTCCCTCTCAGCGATCAGCAAGTAAATAAACTGAGCCTGTTTTACTTGGTTGCATTACAGAGCGAGGTATGATTTCTGCTTCACACTCTCTGCAACTTGTTTTTCTTTCTCATCAAGTACATCACAGATTATTCCTTGATATTCCTTAACACATTGTTGCTAATCAAGCAACAATGTGTTATGCCATGTTGCCAGTAGACTTAAAGCTGTCTTATTACTTTTCAACATGGGATTACAAGCCCATGGTGTGGTCTCTCTCAATCGCACTTACTTACACACTATAGGCAATTTTGGGATGCTAAGTAGATTAATCTGCATGTCTTTGGACCATTTGAGGAAACCTGAGTTCTTGTAGAATCTTACCAAGAATGGGGAGAACATGAACACTTCATGCACACAAATCCAAGGTGGGAATCGATCCCAGACCCTGAAGGTGCAAGGCTACCGGACTAACCCCATGCCGCATAATGCAAAGAATATGTGTAATAAGACTACCATTTTTAGACAAATTGCAAAGTAGTGTATATTTTTGGAAGGATTGCTTTTCTAAAATACCTTTAAAATATAGAATTTAATAATAATAATACTGTTATATTAGGAAATATTAGTGTATGATAATTACCTATATATTAAATAACTTACACTTCCTATGCATTACATCACATCTTAAAAACTAACAACTGTCTTGATTAACTGGATAATAAAAAGCAGAATGTGAAGAAATGGTTAGGTATTGCTTGCTTGTGAGGTATGTAGTTCAGATCTACCTAGCATCATAACTCATAGTGGTGCAGTGTGTCGGAGCTCTCAGATGAGCAGTTGTTCACAGGTGCAGCCATGCGGTGTGTCCCTGCAGCTAAAACACTTTACCTAACTGACCCCAAAAGCACAGCTGTTTCAGGTTCACACACCCACACACACACACATACACGCACACACACACACATGTGCGCGCACCCACACACGGACACACACTATTTTAGGCACACTCTTGTTAATCATATATCTATAATTTATCCATGAATATAATATGTAGAAGTATAACAATTACATTTATTTGCATGATGTACAGTCTAATTAAAATACGGACGAATGGAGCCTAACAGTTACCTTTATATATTAATGTACAAATTTAGATCACATATTTGTTCATATCTTGATATGCAGTTAAAAAAAGAAGTTTCTGAGAAAGATTTAGATATTGTCCGATTGCATTCTAGCATAAATAACCTAAGTGGGAAAAGGTAAGTAGAACCCCAGAGGCAGTTTAATGGCATGTAATTAAATTAATTGCATGGGTTTTACTTTTTATTGGCTCATTCTTTTCCAGGTTCTTTTTACAAAAGATCAATAGTATCTGAAATCTCTGGCAATTACGTGTTCGAACTCAAGGTAAGACTTCGATTCTGAGAACATTTCTTCCATGGAGAGCGGCCAAGTGATCCTGCAGAGAGTTACTGTCCAAACAGGAAGTGGCACAGACATCCTATACTTCCACAGGCCGCAATACAAAGCTCATGTCATTGAGAGAAACCAATTCCGCTTCAGCACATCTCCAAGAATTCTACAATACCCATCTCCGCACCACCAAGAATTCCTTTATAATGCTTTTGTATACTGTACATCCTTCTTAATCCTTCGCTATACTTTACTCTTGCAGAGAGGTAGTTTTCTCCCATGGGGGCCCATTGGGCAATTTGCAGTACATAAATTTGAACCAGGCACGGTGGTGTAGTGGTTAGCACTGTCGTCTCCAGGGTCCGGGTTCGATTCCCGGCCAGGCTTGATTCCCATCTCTGTGTGCATGGAGTTTGCATGTTCTCCCCTTGCTTGGTGTGTTTTCTCATGATAATCCGGTTTCCTTCCACTGTCCAAAGATATGCAGGTTAGGCTAATTGGTGTTTCCAAATTGCCCGTAGTGTGTGAGTGAGTGTCTGTGTGCCCTGCGATGGATTGGCACCCTGTCCGTGGTGTACCCTGCCTCATGCCCTAAGCCTCCTGGGATGGGCTCCAGTTCCCCACGCCCTTAATACAGGATAAAGGGGTATAAAATATGAGTGAGAGTGATGAGGGATAAATTTGAACATATTGGCCAATAAAGAGTTGCTTTCCTCTGCTCTGTATTCAGCAGGGATTTTCATCGAAACAAAAAGTGCCTCACAAATATATTTCAAATCAATGTGTTCTGTGTTTAGTCCAAGAGAACAGTTCTCATTATGCTGTTCATGGTATGCCATTACATATCCCACAGTATTTATGGTTCCCAGTTAATATTATTAGCATAGTAAGAATTAAATTTAAATCTCAGATTGGTATTTCACACTTTCCTGGAGCAGTCTCCTTCTGTGGTACAGAGCGGTGGTTCCATACAGAGCGCTTGTAATGCTAATAGGATTCAGAGCTAAGTTTGAATTACCATATTATTGCACAAATATATTCTTTGAGCACGCACTTCAAGGTGACATTGGCTTCTCCACATTACATTATGACAATACGCTGAATAAGATTTAATAGAATTTATTCAACTTGCCATTTATCACGGGGGTTAAATAAACATTTCGGGCTTTAAATGTGACACACGTTCTACATGAAAACAAAGGTCTTTTCCTCACCTCTTATGCTTAAAGATGTGACATTATTTAGGGAGCACTATTCCCACCAACCCCATGTAAATATTATTTATGACTCATCTTTTAATTTCAGATATGTATTTATAAGAATAGCCAAAAGTCATACTAATGTAGTGCACAAGCCTAGGGCCATTTTTCACATCCATGATGAATATTCAAAAGATGTGCTTTAGAAAAGACGAGTTTAAAAAAGAGTGAGAGGGAGACGAGGTGGATGTATGAGAGAGAGAGAGAGAGAGAGAGAGAGAGAGAGAGAGTTAAATTTAATTAATATTCGTAGCAGTAAAAATGAAAGCGAGACTGAGTCTAATTTTATGGGACAATTAATCATAGGTCTCCATAATTACACAGGGGAGTTTACAAATGATTTTTTTAAGGGGCATGGTAAAAAAGACAGAGCTAATCCCATCTCTATCCAGAAGAAAACGGCTGCCCAAACTTACCAAATATACTTTAATTGTGTACCAGGAAAGAGGAGATTATTTTGATACTGTACCGGCATTATTTTAATTGCGGGACTGAAGACGCTTGTGTGTGCAGGAACAAACACCTGACAGCACTAAGAAAGGCCGAAGCAGGCCGCAGCCAGTCTAGAGGCATATCCAGGTGCAGTCTGGGTAAAAATAACATGCTTCACAGCACAGAGCTACTTTAATGAGACTGCGTCACATGACAGCACAGGCATCTAGGACCTCTGTGGCAAGATACAATACTCTATTGGTCTCCTTTTTGCTTACTTAGGGACACAAAAACAAACATACAAAACTAAAGTAAGTTGATAGAGCGTTGGCTTGGCAGCCATTTTTTTTTAAATACAGCCATGTTGTGACTCTTTTCTATAGGTCTTGGGAATTATTCTAAGTCCTTGATTTTAATCTCATAATTTGCTTCATGTGAGCACTGAATAAAAAAACAATATATTTTGGACGGTTATGCCAGATAAACACTTCACATACTAAGAGACAGTCAGTATATGTTTCACATGCTACGAGAAAGTTCCAATTGTTTTAAAAAATAAACTTTTTAAGGACATACCAACATGACATTCTGAAAAGAAATCTATCTAATTAAAGATACTGATTACCATGAACTTCCAAACAATCAGTTAACTCATGATCAAGGAGTGCTGTCTTTTCTTACCTTATTATTTTACAATTTTCTCTTTTATGCATGATGTGAAAGATACATTTTTTTAATCATTATAAGAATAAAAAAGTCACTCACAGCGCTGATTGTTTAAATTACACACGGATGATTACAGGACAGATTTAATTTTTCACTGGCGAACTGTGACAGAATGATAATTCCATTGAAACTTAGTTGTGTTGTGTTTATTTAGGTTGTGATCTATTACATTTTCCTTAGGTCATCAATCCATAGTCACAAACAGTTACACAGCAATGATCTTAGCTTATCTGTTAATGATTTTATCACATTCTCAGGCTATGGAAATATAAATAACTATGTAATTAGGTTAACTGAGATAAAGCAACCGAAAGAGAGGAAAGAGGGGTGGAAAAGGAAGAGAGCTACCGAGAGTCAGAGAGACAAGGATGTAGCATCTAATAAGCTTTCTAATGTAATTTGATCATTTAAGATTTAAGTAAATTTTCATGGCACCATGGAAAAGAAATACTTAAAACAAGGACACTGATTTAAGGTATATTAACATGCTATACAAAGTTTTTTTTTTTTTTTTGTCTTCCTGCTAAAACATAAGGCCTTTTGTGTCTGTAAGTCACCCCGGACACCTTATTGCTTTTTATCTTTTTTCCCTCTAATCTATAAAATAAAAGCATTATAAAATAATGTATTATAACAGTTAATAAACCAGTGGTATGGTGGATCTCTCCGGCATGACATCACGTCCCAAGCCCTATATATCATTTAGATTTTCCTTCACATTTACTACAGTACCTATGTTATTTTGAGAAATAGGTTATTTTTGTTACTTATTATAATGAGGGAACATTAACACAATATATATTTCTAGTAATTTTGCCAAGAACCTTAATCTGGACCTACAAGCTTTGCATAGCCTCAGTAGTAGTGCAGCCAAAAGGTGGCCAGGTTTTCTCTGTTATTTAATGTGACACATAATAAAAGTTGCTGTGCAGACCTTACTGGCAGCAAAGGGATTGTTAAACTGGGTTATAACTTAAGCCATGCATTACACCAGAGGCTAATTCCACACAGACTACAGCAGCACATCCTCTATAAAGGGAGAGAGCGTTTGGACATGCGGCTTAGTATCAGCCACGGCAGATCAGATCTGTTTCTCACTCTGACCACTCAACAAGTCTGCTGCTGTTCCAGAAGCTATTCGTTTCATAGTACTAGAGCTATAAGAAGGCATAAAGCATATTATGTTGCTTCATGGATCACTGTTGATTATGTTTAAACACATGAAGGGTTATCTATAGTATATAAAAGGCTAGGCTTTCTGACAGTATGTGCAGGAAGAGACTGTTCTCACTTTTAAAAACGTCTGAAAAGAAAAACATCCTGATAGCAAGTTTATTCAATAAGGTTTTTAAAAAAAAAAAAGAAAAAGAAAAGAAAAAAAAATATATATATATATATATATATATATATATATATATATATATATATAAAGCCAGCTTTAGAATTTTCCTTTCCTTGTTTGCCCTAAATATGGGTTCAGAATTATATTATAAAACATATACAGAATAGAGCAGGAGCCTGACAGGGTTTTCTCCTGCAGTTCCCAAAGAGCTAAAATTCGAAGAAAATGCAGAGTGTGCAAGTGACAGACAGCAATGATGTAGTGATGATCTTTTATTGTTATTTTCCCTTGGGTTGTGAGACCACTCATTAAGAAGGCGCTGGAACAAGGACACCGGCTGCATTGACTTTTCTCAGGGTCACTGTTCAAAAACACGTCATCCAGCGGTATGTCAAACATTCAACGTCTACAGTGGTAATTACCGTTGTGAAGATTACAACACCATGCTATACACCTGAAATAAAGATAGCTTGAATTACTATTATTTAAATGCTACCTTCTGCAGAATTTATTAAATTTTACTTTAAATCTCCCATTCTCAGAGCATACTGTGGAAACTCAGAAAATGTATAATTGTATGCTGTTTTTTTGTTTGCTTTTCTTGTTTGTTCTGTTTCAATTTTTCTGATTTATCCCAGTTTGCTAATGGTTACAGAAAATCCCTCTGCTAAAGTCAGGCTGAGTTTATCTTGCTAAAACAATCAGTCTGGCTGACCTTCCTTCTTTCCCACTAAGTGCTACTCTGATAAAGCCTGGGAGACTGGCAGGTGAAACTAATGCTGTGGCGTTGCACAGCACAGAGTGACCGCTGGGTAAATACACAGCGACGGCTTTGACATAACCTAATCCTAGCCTGACAGTACACATGCACAGCCATACATCAGTGTCAGACAGCTGCCAGACCTGCATACATCTCTGCACAGATTTGATGAGGGAATTTACACACAACAGGGCTTAGTCCATCTATGTCTTCATCTTACACAAAATATATAACAGCATCAACGTTCTTATGAAATATATCAAGAGAAAAACAATGTGAAACAATTGGCACATGCAAAGACTTTTAATAATCCATTATATTTATTACTAGTCCCAATAATTTATTACTCACATGCATGAAGAACATTTCTATAAATATCTTGTATTCATTTGGTTAATCATCATATTAGGTAGGGGTGAAGTGTGTGCTCCAGAAGGATGTAATTCATGCAGATCTCACTGTGTATAATGATTGTTTGCATATTTTGCGCATGCAAGTTTTCTCTTCAAAGACAATACACATGGCCTACTCATAAGGAATGATACAATACACTTATGGGCAAAACTAATGTATAATAAACAGAATTCTAACACAATCATCACCCTCCTACTTTAAACACCACACGCTCTTTGAGCTGCAAGACTGCCTCTATTAAAAAAAATAACCGTCTTCGCGAGAGCGATATATGACCAATCACTTTGATTCATTGCATTGTAATAGGCTTAAAGATAGTGGAAATCAGATTGGTCAGATTTCACCACAGGATTTGCGACTATTAACAATGAAAAATTACAACACTGTCTGATAATAGAATTGGCTGATGAAGATATGAAGATTTTTCTATCTTGAAACTAATGAAGTCTACAATCATCTAAACGGGATGGTGCAATAATATTAGAACAATCAACTGAATCATTTTTCATTCCCCTATCCCTCTGCAGAACACAGTGAATAGCAATGAAGGCAAATTGTTTTGCATCTACATATCTCCATTTAGATGATGGCAACAAGTTTCAAAAGCAAATCAACATACAATCAATTACAAAGACACATTTAGAGGTCAGATAAAATTGCATTTAGAGCTAAGGAATGAATATTGTTTGCACAGTGCAGTCAAGATTCCTTGACATAAAAATGTCACTCATGGCTTTGATGTCCCTTGTAAAATGCTGCTACTATGAAAGAAAAAAACATGTTTTACATCACTCTCAGCAATTATAAATTGTATATACAAAACAACTATATATTTTGATGTGAAATACCATGCAACAGAATAAAATATTTTTGTCCTTTTGAGATCCAACTTTTCTTTCCTAGCATCATAAACTATACCAAACGTAAGTAAATTAAACTGAAGATCCTGTCTTTGAAAGAGTTATCATCTTTTGTACAGTGTGAAGCTGGTGATCAGTCATATGTGAGAAAATGGTGCATCTTCAGTGCAACTTCAGGCTGTGCCAATGGCATATTTATAGTAAACAAAATAATTGTGGCTCCATAATCCATACTGATGGTCTATTTGTTTTTGTCCTGAGTTAAGCTGTAACCCAATTAAATTAATTGCAAATTTTGTGCTTTACTTTATTATACAATTGGGCATTACAACCTCGGACCAGTAATACATAAATCTGAAAGTATAATAAGTCATTAAAGGCTTCCCTTAATATGCTAATGTTTTAAATTAAACTGCTGTCCCCGTTTCCGAAGCTGAAACAATAAAGAAAATTGATATGGAGACATTTCATCTAATCAAGGAAATTAACTATCATGGAGACTGTATTTTAGTCATCTTCTGCACCTAGCCTGGAGGACTGGGGTAAAAAAGGACACATGGCTAAGTGGCATTTTAAAAGAACTGAAAGGTCAAGCATACAGAAAAAGAAGAAAGTGCTCCAGGTCTCTAATCACCACCTGATCAATGAGGCTTTAGTCATCTGCTCATGCACATGTATATCACTGTAAACAATTCAGTGTCAGCTCTCTTGCCTCGTGAAACAATGCAGGGCATAAATATAGGGCATTTTAACCCCACCTCCTCCTGTCCACCATTTCATATTCTAACCCTGTCCTCCTGCATACACACACATACACACACACACACACACACACAGCTCTGTGCTTGACCATGCTCTGAACCAAAGCCACATTGCCATGGTAACCTTTGTCCTGTTTGGAGGGGTCAGCCGACTCCTGAAAAAAATAATAAAACAGAGGCACAAGGCGAAAGAAAAGGAAGAGAGAGACAGCAAAGGAATATAATGAATGTCTCCAGGAGAGAGCCCCACTGTACTCGATTACACCACACTTTGCTTAAAGGAAATGATTTGTGGTAGCAGCCAGGACTCAACCATGCCTGACATCACCGTTGCCATGGAGATGCAGAATTAGGTATTGATCGTCAGAGAGAGAGAGAGAGAAAGGCTGGCTGGCGCCAGTGAGAGGAACCAGTTCCAGGACGACAATTTACAGCACAGAGATTTCAACAAGCAGCAAACCTCACAGGAGCCAATTTATATACACGCACATACACACACACCTAGACCAGGTCATAACATACACAAATAGCAGCAACCGTCAGTAATGAAAATTGTTCGCCCCTCCACAGTATATGACAGCCATCTCACAAACAAGCCTGAAAAATTTGGTCCATTCAGTGAGTCTGATAGATTTCCAACACAGTTTTGTGACACTGACTTGGTGTTTTCTTCAACTCATCCTCTGAGAAAAACACTGAAAGTAAGGGTTTCCTGCCTCTGGCCTGTATAGATGAATTTTGCACGTTCTCCCCATGCTGTGTAGGTTTCCTCTGGGTCCGCTGGTTTCTTTCCACAGTTCACAGTATGCAGATTAGGTTGATTGCTATTCCAAAATTGTCCATAGCATGTTATTGAGTGCAATAGTGTGTTTTATTGTGTGCCCTGCGTTGGATTAGCACCCTGTCTAGGGTATACCCCGCCTCGTACCCCAAGTCCCCCCTGGCAACCTGCGACCCTGTATAGGATAATCGATATAGACAGTGAGTGAGAGAGTAAAAAGAAGAAGAAAAAGAAAAAAGATCTTTTGGTAATTATTTTGGTGCCAGGACAACATTACTTATGTTTAGGTATAACTATATATCATACTGTATACATACTGTATTGCCAGTATGTACAAAATGCAGCTACAATACTTACTTACTAACTTAATTATTTCTTACTTACTGAACTCACTTTGTAAGGATGTATATTAGTTTACTACTAATATACATTAAATTCTGTTTAATGTTAAGTTCATAAACCTTTATTAAGAAAATCTCATCTAACACCTACAGTAGTTACATTTCAAAGACTTTCCTATAATGGGCAGCACTACGCCGCTCATGCTTAAACACACAGTCTCACATATGGACAGAAAAAGTAGAAATATATCCTCTCTAGAGCAAAATTCCAGCAACATACCAGAACTCAGAGCTCATGGAAAAAGCTGTCTGGTTTCTTTAAAATCCCCAGAGTCCCACTCTGCATCTCTTTAAAATGCAGTACAAGGAGAATTTCAGAGCAGCAGGTTAGCATTGGGATTCCTGGGGACACGTTTACTGCATCCTTCTGTTTCAGACTTGTGTTATTCAATAATCACACTAACAGAGTTCAGTGACAGCAATGGAGCTGATCTCAGCTCAGCAATGTTTGCCCTGAGACACAATTCTCATCCCACCCAGTTGATGTCACCAAAATGCGAGCATTACTGTTAAATTATGGCACCATCATGGGCAAGGCAATGACAGCTTCATAAACTTTGATTTAATCAGACGAGGAAAATTGAAGCATTATATGAGATAAAGTACGGTTGAGTGGTGATATATCTGCAGTCAGATGCACCAGTGACTCCCATCAGCATTCATCTCACCGTTTTCTTACAGGCCATGATGCCACCACAGTTCAACTGTTCATTCAACAATATCCAACTTATCCTACAGGGTAAAAGACAGAGAGAGAGAGAGAGAGAGAGAGAGAGACGGACACAGGTATTGCAAGCAAGGTATACAGACTCTTGTGCATTAATTAATCAAAGGTGAGTTCAGTGCATGGAAATGGGCCCATGATAATAGTTGACTCTGTTGTGCCACCAAGGTCAATGTCATTTCTTTGTTTTGTCTCCTACTGTAATCCAATTAATGGATTTCTTCCTCTAGCTATTGAAAGTCAAAGTGGATGCATTTGCGGTGGTACTGAGAGACTCTGTCACATAGAGGATTCAAAAACATATTTCTTATAATCCTGTTGTGCTAGTACTTGTTCCTTTCTGTGGAGCATGCTCTGCTGCTAATATACAAAAGATATACTGAAATATGCATGAGGGCCATGAAGGCAGGTCTAAAAATACACTCAAATAGGGAATACATTGACAGGCATGTCATTGGGCTCTCCTTGAGAAATGCCATCAGTCTCACTGATTTCTCTCTCTCTCTCTCTCTCTCTCTCTCTTTCTTGGTCTCTTTTCTTCACCCGTCTTTAATCAAAAGAGCATACCGTCTAACGTGTGCAAACATTTTTTTCTTTACTTGGGCTGAATCAAAATCTAATTATTTCCTACAACATTTTTCTAAAAATCTGTAAACTTGTTCCCTTCGACTCATCATACTAATTTGAGTGTGTTTACTGTCTGTCCAGTTCTGCAGGATAACAGGTAATGCTACATTAGCCATTGATTAGTTGTCAGCAATAATACCTGGTGATGTGAAAAGGAGTTCACACAACAGCTGACATACATCCCATCATTACATAAACAACATGTCAGAACATGTGGGTATGACCCCACATTTATGACCACAGAGAAACATTTCAGTGTGCTTAACATGCATGACTCAACTGCTAGAGCACGTGTATAAAATCAGCTCTCAAAAATACTTACACAGAAAAAGTTTTATTTAAAAAATGCTCCATGCTCTAACAGACTCTCCAAGACTCTCACGCTCTTTATGCATGGTGTATGAAGTACATTAGATGCTCTCCCACAGAGCATGTATGCATGTTGAACTGGCAGACTCCAGCACCGCTATCACCTCTGTAATTGGGTGGAATTTTCCAAGGCTGGTGTGAAATATGCCTGTGTGAGTTTAATAAGTTCCAGAGTGTCGGCCTGTGTGCTGCTAGTCCCCAGGTGATGCAGAGGGTTCACAAACATTTATCACCTAAAGATCCAGCAGCACTCAGGCTAAAGCAGACTAATGCCTTCCTACTCCTGCTCTCCCGCCACCGCCTGCACATCTAGGCAACAAATACACCTTTAATAGTTATCTATGGAGCCCCTCGCATGCAATGAACAGCCACATTCATTTCACTGCTCTCCAGCTCAGGAAAAGTGGATCATTTAAGTCAGACTACATGTTCAGCAGCTTTACACATTGTATCAGTTGTAAAGCTAAACTTAAGCAGAGAGCCCATATTATCTGTGATGCAACATGTCTTTGCAGCCCCTAAATTCTGTTCCAGATTCATTATAGTATCTCTACTGAAAATACTACCTTGGCACATGCCTGTGTGAGCTAATGGCCCTCAGATTGATTTTTAATTAGTAACACATTTGAATCAGGGCCAGTCAAACCACCTCTTTATGCATAACTAATCAGTCTTTCAGATACTGGAAAGTGATTACAATTGATCTCATCTTTAAGAGACAAAATGACCAAAGTTACAGGCAATTTTCACCCTAAGCCTGGACAAAGTCCAATATATATATATTTTTTAAAAAGCATCACTACATTATGAAATTATTATTTCTAAGTCAAAATCTAAAAATTGTGTATGTTTTAAAAAAATGTCTAAATAATCACTACTGAAAGGTAAACGGCCAAAACATGGAAAACTCCATTTTTTTAAATAATACTTAATGCTTCTTATCTCCTGATCCATTGCCTCCTTTTTTTGCATTCATATTTTTATCAGACAAAAAGAAACACATTGGCTAAATACAATTTTATGCCCTTTTATGTAGTGTCCATAACTTTTTTATGCAAATCTTTCAATGATCTTGATTGTCATTTAGATGAAACTTGGCCAATTTAAACTTTTGGCCAAATTTTTAACATGAAAAGGCATAAACCTAAAAAACTGTATCATTCTAAAATGCAAAATTATAAAAAATATTGCAACATGAATTTGACATGATTACAGACACTACAGATGTTTTGCCCTTTAAGCTTTAACCAAAAAACAATTTAAGCAACAATTTTACATATGCGTCTAGAAGCTTATGTTAGTTTAAGTATCAATACTCAAAGAAATAGGAATAATATGCATTTTAAAATATAAGTGTATAAAGCAAAATAGCTGAAAATAACGCTGAAAAAATTGCCATTTTGAGGGTACATAAAATCATCTCTCCAACCCAGCTGAAGTTGGCAACTTGAAATTTTTAGGGAAGCAAGATCATTTCTATGTTGCATAAACTTCAGAAGTGCTTCTTTAGCAAACACATTGTCTGTATCAGATTTATAACATTTAAAAAATAAAATCAGCTTTTAGTTCTGTCTGAAAGCAAGTCTGTCAGCTAGGAAATCATCAAATCATTTGCTAGCTGGCTAATGATTGCTTGCTAAGAACACTGCATTCTTTCATCCTTTATCATAAATTTATCCTCATCAGCTGCCCATTGTTTAAAACAAAAGACTGGCAGTGATGAGGATTTCAAGTCCAAGGACGTTCAATCATTCAAACATTCATTCATCTTCAGTAACTGCTTTATGCTGGTGTTCTGGATCTGGTGTATCACACGCTTATTACAGGAACACTCGAAGTAAGGCAGCTATACTACTTGGATGGAACACCTGTTTATCACAGGGTGCCATAAACACACATTCACACCTAGGAGCAATGTAGCATAGCCAATCCACCTACCCGCATGTTTCTGTGGAGTGGGAGGGAAGCTACACAGACAGGGAGAGCGCAAACACAGAGAACACACTGTAGCTCAAGCTCAGAATCACATTGGAGTCCCAAACAGGATTGTGAGCCAGCAACACTACACATTTTTTACAAATGCACAGTTTTGTGTGCATGGTTCCCTCAAACAATATTACTCGGTATACGTACTGTACGAACTGAGAGCAACTGTGGGCTAATGTTCTATTTTTAATCAATTGATAACCCGCTTATATAAACACGATCATATTAAACATACTGTATTAATGAAGCCAATTTCATTGAAGCGTTGTACAGTATGTTGTATTTCTATGCAATCCTATGCATTATTAGATAGAACATTAAGTATACCGATACAGCTTAATATACCTTAGTATACAGTATAGTATGTACAGTATACGATCCTCTCCTGTTGTGTGTCACAAAGACAGAAAAGGCATTCAAGACTTAGGGCACGTGAAAGGGTTACACCCTGGATGAGGTGCCAATTCATCGCTGGGCACACACATTTACACGCTAATATTTACTATGGCAATTTGGAAATGCCAATTAATCTAATCTGCATGTCTTTGGACCCTGGGAGAAAACTGGAGTACCCGGAGGAAGCCCACCAACCACGGGGAGAACATGCAAACTCCATGCACACAGACATTAAATCCTCCTCGACCCTCCTAATCACTACTCCACCGTGCTGCTGCAAATTATGTTTTAAAAGAGGACAGAGTCACAGATCAAATAGAAACCAAAAGGACTCATGATGATCAGCATTCATTTCATACCAGTACAACTACGTAGTTTTACAAAACATCCAATTTCTCTCCATAATCATGACTGAACTGCAGACCATGTCGTAACGATTTTACCTAAATTCATGTAACTTAAAAACTGCTGCATTTATATAAATAGTGCATTATTTCAGTGCTTGCATATGCAGTGTTTTGTTAAACATGGCATGATCCACTGTGTTAACGCTCTTAAAGTAGGACATTAAGCTCATTATTCAGCCACCTTCTGTATAAATTATATTTAGTTAAGAATGATTCATGGCACCAGCATTCAGCTTGAGGCAGTAAATAAACACTCAGTGTCAAATACTGTTTCATGTTTATAAAGAACTATAGTGATTTCAGGAACACACAGCTAATAACACTAGCCGTTAGTCATTGACCTTTCAACTGTTAAATTTAAACATTTACAAACAGATTAAAATGTGTCAGCATAATTAGTAATGATTGAACTACAGATTTTTCTATCTATGTTTAATGCAAGGCCTAATTACAGTATGTCTCAATTAAATTTAAAATAAATTTGAGTGACATTTGGGATCTCCTGGACAGGTAAACAGTTATATAACTGTAAGCAAAAATTTGTTTGTGCCTTCATCAGCAGGAGGTTTAAGGGTCATGTTCAGCCATTGCGTTTTCTTTTCTTTAACACAGAAACACTGGTTGCTGGTTGTTGCACTTGTTACGTGGTCTGACCTAGACATACAGTAAGAATAGTCAGTGCACTCTCCCACCTACTGCACTCTTGCTCATGCAAGTTCCATTTGCATGCACTAATTTAGGCACTTGTTTAAATGGACGCTTCATGAGTGATGAAAGTTAAACTTACAATGCCAAATCAAGTCAAGGGTCAATCGGAACTTCATCAAGAAAAGGAAACATTGTTGATGTGTGAGATTGTATTCTAAGGTCTCCATGGCAGCGACTACAACAACATATCCTGTCCTAAAAAAACAATGTATTTCTTCCTAAAATTGATCTTTCTCTTATTCTCATGTTATTTGCTGCATTCATATTTATTTATTTTTTATTTGACCAGCACCAGCAGTGTGAAAAAAGTTCAAACTTTTGTAAAAGTTCTTGTTCTTGTTTTTCTATTAGATACTGTATGATGTAAGTTAGTCTGAACATGTTAGCCTGCTTAGCAGAACAGAAACTGAAAATATGCTGACTGACATGGAAAAAGAGGTCAGCAGAAACCAGGAGGCCATGTGCAATACCAAAAAGGTGAGAGAGTACAGTATGGCCATCTAAATAAAATGGATCCAATTCTTTAGACAGTTGGCTGAGAGCCAGCACTCTGTATCTACATCATGACAGATTGATTGAGAATACAATGCATGTCATCATCATCTGCTCAGAAAGGACATCATGTACATAGCTCTCCTTCAGTAAGCACAGTGAGATGGCCAACACTGGAAAGTTGACTGGCCTCTGATGTGCTGTTGAGTTTTTTCATATTCCTTTTAGAAAACCAGTAAAATTATATACATGTGTGCATTTTTATGGTATGGTGTAGTAACATTTTGTGGGAATGTGTTCAAGCATAACAAATAAAGTATACACATGCACATGAATATGTGTATGCACGCACACACACACGCGCACACACACACACACACACACACACACACACACACACCCACACACACACACACACATAGCTGTATTTCTATCCATGTAGGTCATCTTTAATTGCCTTAATTCCTAGCACATTTAATTAATGTTATGCTTTACTCGAAATCTAACTCTAATTATATATATATATATATATATATATATATATATATATATATATATATATATATATATATAATGGAAAAATATAAATATATAATATAAAATATAATATAATAATATAAAACATAAATATATAATATAAATATATAATATAATAATATAAAACATTTTTACAGATTAAATTGTAACTACACTAAACTAAAAAGTGTAACTATACTACACTATTGGTAACAGTAATTAATAATTTCAGCTTATAAGTAAGTATTTTTAAAAGCTGTAGTTATTGTTTTTTTTGTTTGTTTGTTTTTTAAGAAAACATTAAAGCTGTCAGATAATTTGCAACACACAGTACCTGCCAACATATACAGTAAAACCATGCCCCATCCTCCAAAGCCACACATGCACGCAGACACACATACGCAAACACTCACACTCCAGGACATCCTGTTTATGCTGCCAACAATTCACTCAACAGCAATTCATGTGTGTTATACATAATTATCATTCAGATCCTTTATTATGTTGGAGCTACTGTATGTCCTTTACTACTGCCCTATGCTGATGGTACTAAATAGAGCATAGCCAACACATCAATCTCAGAATGAGTTCCACTTACAGTGGTGTGAAAAACTATTTGCCCCCTTCCTGATTTCTTATTCTTTTGCATGTTTGTCACACAAAATGTTTCTGATCATCAAACACATTTAACTATTAGTCAAAGATAACATAATTGAACACAAAATTGCAGTTTTTAAATGATGGTTTTTATTATTTAGGGAGAAAAAAAATCCAAACCTACATGGCCCTGTGTGAAAAAGTAATTGCCCCCTGAACCTAATAACTGGTTGGGCCACCCTTAGCAGCAATAACTGCAATCAAGCGTTTGCAATAACTTGCAACGAGTCTTTTACAACGCTCTGGAGGAATTTTGGCCCACTCATCTTTGCAGAATTGTTGTAATTCAGCTTTATTTGAGGGTTTTCTAGCATAAACCGCCTTTTTAAGGTCATGCCACAACATCTCAATAGGATTCATGTCAGGACTTTGACTAGGCCACTCCAAAGTCTTCATTTTGTTTTTCTTCAGCCATTCAGAGGTGGATTTGCTGGTGTGTTTTGGGTCATTGTCCTGCTGCAGCACCCAAGATCGCTTCAGCTTGAGTTGACGAACAGATGGCTGGACATTCTCCTTCAGGATTTTTTGGTAGACAGTAGAATTCATGGTTCCATCTATCACAGCAAGTCTTCCAGGTCCTGAAGCAGCAAAACAACCCCAGACCATCACACTACCACCACCATATTTTACTATTGGTATGATGTTCTTTTTCTGAAATGCTGTGTTACTTTTACGCCAGATGTAACGGGACACGCACCTTCCAAAAAGTTCAACTTTTGTCTCGTCGGTCCACAAAGTATTTTCCCAAAAGTCTTGGCATCATTGAGATGTTTTTTAGCAAAATTGAGACGAGCCTTAATGTTCTTTTTGCTTAAGTGGTTTGCGCTCTGGAAATCTGCCATGCAGGCCGTTTTTGCCCAGTCTCTTTCTTATGGTGGAGTCGTGAACACTGACCTTAATTGAGGCAAGTGAGGCCTGCAGTTCTTTAGATGTTGTCCTGGGGTCTTTTGTGGCCTCTCGGATGAGTTGTCTCTGCGCTCTTGGGGTAATTTTGGTCGGTCGGCCACTCCTGGGAAGGTTCACCACTGTTTCATGTTTTTGCCATTCGTGGATAATGGCTCTCACTGTCGTTCGCTGGAGTCCCAAAGCTTTAGAAATGGCTTTATAACCTTTACCAGACTGATCGATCTCAATTATTTTTGTTCTCATTTGTTCCTGAATTTCTTTGGATTTTGGCATGATGTCTAGCTTTTGAGGTGCTTTTGGTCTACTTCTCTGTGTCAGGTAGCTCCTATTTAAGTGATTTCTTGATTGAAACAGTTGTGGCAGTAAACAGGCCTGGGGGTGACTACAGAAATTGAACTCAGACGTGATAAACCACAGTTAAGTTATTTTTTAACAAGGGGGGCAATTACTTTTTCACACAGGGCCATGTAGATTTGGAGTTTTTTTTCTCCCTTAATAATGTAAACCTTCATTTAAAAACTGCATTTTGTGTTCAATTATGTTATCTTTGACTAATAGTTGACGGTTTTTGATGAGCAGAAACATTTAAGTGTGACAAACATGCAAAAGAATAAGAAATCAGGAAGGGGGCAAATAGTTTTTCACACCACTGTATAACCTTTTAATATAAAAAAGGGGAAACTTGGCATATACACAGATTCCTAGACATTTACACTTAGACAAGCCACCTAAAAACTAAAAACTAGTTGTTTTTTATTCATAGTTATTCATAGTAATAAATGTATAGTTTCATTGTGTATTTTTATCCTTGTACCTGACAGGTAAGTCTGACTGGCAAATAGTTTACAGTTTAAAAAAATAAAGGCAGACATGCATCTTCTTTTTACTGGCACACAAATGGTGGAATACACCTTGGCTAGATGAACAGCAGAGTCACTGACAACAAACAAGTCTGAACACCGACTCCTTCACCACTTATTTATGCTCTTTTGTTGCTATCCCAAACCATCAAATGAACTCTTTTCTAACTGAGTTTTAGCTTTAAGGCACAATGTAAGGTACACCCTGCCAGTATATTGCAGGGCAGGAATCTTAATCATAGTACAGCAAACACAGGCAACTGATTCATCTCACTGATGTATTTCACAGACACTACCATTCAAAGGTTTAGTCACACCTTCTAATTCCTTGTTGTTTCCTGATTTTGGTAAAACAATGCTGAAGGCATCCACAACATACAATACTCTCCTCTTTTGATGTTCAGATGTGTCTGCTACTCATGCTCTAAAAAACCTTCATAACGGCACAAATCTGAGGTGCTGTTAATTGAAGATTTATAAGGCTGGTAACTTAAATTATTAAGTTATGGTAAGTTAAATTAACTTGTATGGTTTGGTCTTGCTTTTCAGGAATTTGTCTTCATAGGAGCCAATTTCATCATGGTGCTTGAGAGGTTTTGCAAATGCACTTGAAAATATTGACTTTGCAACTATTCCAGAACAAGTGACCTTCAAATCTAAAGTAACAACTGATGTTGTTATCGCTGTTACTTAATTACCTAATGCCATATATGTTGTTTTATAGTATCAAAATCTCCAGTATTGTTTTAGAGTTTAAAAGAAATTAATCCAATCTGTGCATAATATTATATTGCATATCTTATACATACTGCTACACAATAAACTTATAAGACTACTGTTATCACACAGGGTAAAACAGCCTTAAGATTGTTATTACAGTAAAGTGACCAGAGGTTACACCCTTTTCTTTCACTTTTCTTAGAGAAATAGGAAAGTAGATTATTATATCTGCAGTAAAGTGCAAAAACGTTTTTAATGCTTTTTATCGAGCTGCTGTCACAGAAGCAATCCTATATCCACTATGACATTTTTATTGCTTCAATAATAAATTGAAAGCTGGCTGTAATTTTTATTCCAACTTTGCATTCCATGTCTACAGGGAATTTAAAAAAATCCTTTTAAACAACTTGGTGCATTGTGGCAGTAGGTCTGGATCTCTGAAGAGATTAGGTCAGTGGATGCTCAGTGATTAAGGGGGTTCTAACATTCCTTAGGATTTTTTTGGCCTTTAACCCACTGTTATGTGTTTGAACATTTTTCTGGAAATAGCTGTTAGACAAATGAAAACACAGCTAATCAGTGTTGTCTGTCTGGACTTCTCTTAATTTTATACAACTGTTTTGCAAAGAGAGGTTTTGTTGTCCCTAAGCATCAGATTAATGTCACTGGGGCTTTAGACCTGGAACCAACATCCCCAAATCTGTGCCCAGCACTGTGTGTGAGCCCAGTGTTTATTTGGGTAATGAATAGCCGTAATTAATGCAGTCATCGATTCTTCTTCAATGTGGCCAACAAAGGCTAGTCCAATTTTTAATTTAGAATGAGTTTCAGGGCAGAGAGTAAAGGGGGCGGGGGGTGGAGGGGGGGGAGCACGGAGGATGGAGAGTACCGATATATTTTAAATAATTGCAGTTCGTGCATAGGAAGCAAGTGTAATTGTTCTATGAATCACATTTGAATACATTCAATTAACTCTGACTAGATGTAGCAGCTTTTGGATCTTCTCATGATTCTTTATCCTACCTCTCACTCTCATACTCACCCATTCTAATAAAAATGCAAATATGGTAAGGGGAGCCAGAAGGAGAGGAGATGAGGACACTTTCAAAACCTTTGTCACATTACTAACCATTAAGCGTTTTTTGTGCAATAAGCCAGCCTTTAATTGGACTTATCATACCAGTTAAGAGCAATCACAAATAAATCTTCCTAATATTTAAATTAGCCAAATAAAAGGTAGTCACCTTCCTTAAAAAGATACTTGCTCCTAAGTGTAACATACTGTAGCTGCTTTTTATCAAAACCATAAATTGTGTTTTTGTTTTTTTTTATGTTTAGCAATATATATATTTTTTTTTAAGTATAGTTTTTTTCCACAGTGTCTGTGGTGGATCTAGTAGTTGTGGTGCCTCAATGATGGAACACCTGGATGCAGGTCATGGGACTGTGGTGCCAGGCCAAAAAAGAACAATAAGTGTTCTCCTCCTCCTCATTTGTTATTATAGGTTGATTCTCACCTATAGAGCTGCCCATCTCCCCTGTGTGTCATTAGCATTAAACAAGCTGTTGACCCCTCATGACTATTGGAAAAAACTTGGTCTTGGGTGAAGTAATCAAGCCATTGACTGCCCCCATACACAGAGCAGGTACCTGGGCATGAGACGTGCAATTATTCAACTTATTGAGTGTTTTTAGTACACAAAGCACAGACAAGACATAGGTCACTCATTGATCTGTTATCTTCTTTTAAATGTATAGTCTTATAAGTTACCTTTGCATTTCAGAAAGAACCATTAAGAACCAGTGGCAGCTGAAAGGTGTAAAAATAGTTTATATGGAGCCCATGGGTAAAAGGAAAAAAAAAACATAAAATCAAATATTTGTTTCAATCACTTTTTTACCCTGGAGCTATTATTTTCTGCATAACTGATTTTCTGAATTGGTGCATGCAATCAATTCCAGTGCTTGCCTTTTTTGATGATGAAATAACCTTTTCCACCTTACTTGATTGCGTGCGGTTATTGGAAGTTGAAAATATAGCACAAGTAATTATAAACCTCATCCATAACATACTTAAGCTATATTGTGGTTGGCAGAGAGCTAAGTCTATTGTTGAGTTTCCCAGTGCTTTAGAACAATGATTATGATGAATCGCCTTAACCCTCCAAATTTCAGAGGCGGCTGTGGCATGCCTTATTAAAGAGAGAATAGGTGAGAGAGTAATTAAGGCCAGCAAACAGCAGTGACAGTGAGCTGAGCTGCCTGACCGAGGCCGCTGCATGAAAAATTGCTCCTTCACGATTCCAATTAATCAGCTGTATTTGGTGTAATGTTGTTTGACGTTGGCAGGGAAGATGTCCTCTGGGTGGGTCTGTCCTCTGACTAACCATTTCTCCGTTATTCCCGAATCAGTGTTTGTGACTGTACCAATCACTCTCGAATGGGTGAAAGTGTATATGTGTATGGTGAGACAGAAAAAGGGAGTAGGATCTCTCTCTCTCTCTCTCTCTCTCGCTCTCTTTCTTTCTCACTCTCTCGTGACTGTTATCAGTTGGTTTTTCTTTTCTGCTGCTGATTGGGAGTTGATTGTGCAGGCCACACAGACCAGCAGGAGAACCTGATTAACCTTTCAGTGACACTGCTGCATGTGACCATGGCACTTCCACTCTACCCTATCCAATATCCACCACCTCACCTCTCTTCCTGTGATAAATTAACAAAGGAGGAATCCAATGGCCCATAATTACCAAACACTTCGGACACGCTAACATTTTTCAGCTCTGTCAAGGGCCTGTCTTGTGCAGTGGGCTTTCACCCGCTCTCCGGCAGCTCCTCGCTCTTCCTAACTTTGTTTTCTCTGACGTAGATTAGATCTGCCACCCCATTACAGATTCATTTTCCTAATTTTTCATGTCTGCTCAGCGGCCCATCTGCAGCAGGCTGATAATTGTGGGGACCAGCCCTGGTGATTAACATCAGCAGAATTAATTACGGCCGCCATTAAGGCTGCAGGTTGCACACAGTGATCAAGAGAAATTAACTTTCTCCCAGGCCTCTACATCATCTCACCTTCAGCAACATGGATGGCTCACAGACAGGCAAAGGCCTGGCCTTCTGTGTTACGCTACACAAACAAATGCACACCAGGACACATGGGTAAACATACACACCAGAGACCCCATGCTCTCTGGTAAAATTCCCTTTAGCATTCCTAAGCACCGGCAGTTCAGTGGTTAGCACTGTCGTCTTGCACCTCCAGCGTCCAGGCTCGATTTCTTTGGTTTCCTCCCACAGTCCAAAGATATGCAGGTTAGGCTAATTGGCGTTCCCAGATTGCCCGTAGTTTGTAAATGAGTGTGTGAGTGTGTGTGTGTGTGTGTGCCCTGCGATACATTGGCACTCTGTCCAGGGTGTACCCTGCTACATGTCCTAAGTCTCCTGGGATAGGCTCCAGGTCCCCGTGAACCGGAATACAAGATAAAGCGGTATAGAAGACGAGTATGAAATTTCTAAACACTGTGCGTGTGTGTGCGTGTGCTTTGTCTACGTACCTAATATATCATACAAAACAGCTCTTTAATGGACCAGCATCCCATACAGGATGTATTCTGGTATGATCTCCGGATCCACCACAATCCTGGTCCGGATTAAATGGTTCCTGTAGATAAATGAACGAATGAGAGATTGAAACATGCACATGACAGTTTGGTTAATTGATCCATTGATAGCAATGGCAAACTTACATCAGTGTTCTTGGTGGTTAAAGACCTGGTCTAAAGAGTGACAAAAGTTGTGTCCATTAGGGCCCAATGCTTAAGAATCCTATTTGAAATTTAGGCGCACAGAGAGAGGAATAAAAGCAAAACATGACTCGAAGGTTTTCCATTAAGCCTTTTATATCAGCTCAGCATTAGTGAGTCTAACGGGTGCTTGTAAGCAAGAGAAAGCAAGGGCGAATGATGTGTTCGTGAAAGATGTTAATGGCGTATTCGCTCTGCCCTGCTGTGAGCTGTACAGTGCTGGTGTCAGGAGCAGATAAGCAAATAGTGCCTGTATCATATTGACTCGTCAAGGTTAAACACAGAGCTACAAGAGCAACAGTCTGTGCAGCCTCCATCTTCTGCGGCATTGTTAGATTACTGAATTAAGCAGAACACACACAAGCATAGAGACCCAGCCATGGGTTTTTCTTTCTTTGAAACGAATTTGATTTAGTTCTATGAGATCTAATTAGAACTTACCCCAAGCCCTTTGGAGTTTTTTAATGTGCACAGTGTGAGGGTCATGCAGGGAAAAAAGGCTGTGGGGGACACAGAGCACAGTGCAAGTGGGTTACAAAGCAACATCACACTGAGCAATGATGAGATACAAC
This sequence comes from Clarias gariepinus, assembly GCF_024256425.1. NCBI lineage: Eukaryota > Metazoa > Chordata > Actinopteri > Siluriformes > Clariidae > Clarias > Clarias gariepinus. The sequence continues at coordinate 25,100,566 of NC_071104.1, forward strand.
ATATTTGCGGTGAATGGCATTCAAATATTTGTATGCGAGATGAGCCAACACGCCTATGAGAGAACTATGCTAATGCAATAATTAAGAATGACTTATTTCCGTGGTAGTAATGTGCGACGCAAGAGTATAATTGGAAGTATAATAATAAAAAAAAATCCATTCGGCGCAAATCTAAATGAATTCTGGATGTAACTAATATAAACCATACCATTTTTAATTAATGAAAACGGTCCTTTCTGGGATTACTGTACTTTTAAAGTGGGTGGTCAAATTGATAAATTAGAAGGGTTAAATAATTTAGTTTTTGGATTGCTAATATATCTTCTTAAGTACATCCAATTAAAAAAATTCTGATTACTTTAATCCCATATTTAATAAAAAGTGAAATCACTTGTTAGAATAAATTTCAAGACTACTGTTCCTTTTCACCTTGTGCATTGAAGTGTGTGCTCATATGTGTGTGGAGGGTGCTTCTTCACTATCAGTCTCATCTCCAGAAGCACAGCTGTGCTGATTTGAAAGGTTAACAGACTAGTCAGCAATTACAAGGCACTGTGCAGTAAAGCACAATCACATTACAGCTAAGGATAAATGCCAGCCGGAGGCTCCATCCAGAGAGATAGACACACTCTATTGCACTATTGCAAGGGCTTAAAGGGCCCTTAGGCCTATGAGCAATGTGTGTGTGTGTGTGTGTGTGTGTGTGTGTGTGTGTGTGTGTGTGTGTGTGTGTGAGCGCGTGTGTGTGTGTGTGTGTGTGTGTGAGCGCGTGTGTGTGTGCGTGTGTGTGTGTGACTGCAGAGATCCGCAAAAGTATATTAATTTATAATATAAAAAAAGACCTAAAATTATCTATTTACAGTATTTCATTTAGTCAGCTAAGTTCATTAAAATAAAAATGTTTAACCGGATTGTCATTAGGTTAATAGCTTTAATGTTAAGGCTAATGTTAGCATTCTCTTGGATGACAGCTAAAGCTACTGTAAGGTATACTTAAGAAATCATTAACAAGTAGTGTTAATTAATTTGTATTTTTAAACTATTACTGTACTGATATTAACCCATTGTTAGAGTCTTCTGCTGTAGTGAAAGCTTAACTAAATGATATGGTCATAGCAGCTTTGCATGTAAGCATCTGTCTCTATTTAACAACTATGATCAATAAGAACAACAAAAAATTATACATCATGTAAAACCTTATATTTTTATATTAAATACACCATGACAACCATTATGCAAGATTCATAGAAAGTGTTTATATAATGCTGAAATTGCTCAGTATGGTGAGATTCGTGTTATGGAGAATTTTAAGCAGTTCTGGTGTGCGCGTGTGTTTTGAAAAAATGCATTATGGACCCCCATATTTGCAAACTTTAAGTTCACAGACCAGAGTTTAATACAAAAAAAAAAAAGTAAAAAGCAAAGCCAAAAAGGCTGAATGTGTAGTTAATGTCAAACAGATGGGGTTGAGACAGAGGAGCACTTACTTCCAAAAACTTTGGAATTATTATTTTTTCAATTATTTTGCATACTTCTTTCCAAATTCCAGCAGACGGATAACGACAATGTCAGTTGGCAGAAGTGCATCAAAGTCCTCAACTATGCACTGGTACTTCCAGTGCTAGAAAATTGTGTAGTGGCCTGGTGATTGTCTGCAGGGCCATTTGAGGTCTGTGTGGGTTTAAAGCCCTCTCTTTAAAGAGACATGGACTATAAACAGACTACAGCTCACCCAGATCCATTACCAGAGGCTGTCCACTCATGCTCATTACATAATCCTTCCTGTGTGGTGCTCCAGTGATGGCAGCTGATTTACAGCTCTGTGCACCTCTGATATGGTCATGTTAACTTTGCTCATTAAAGGGAGGATGTCATCACTCTATGACGCCAAGGGAGCGCTACATGTCACACGTATCCGCAATACGGTCAACTGCTGTCCGGCACGGCTTGCAACATCCTCTAAATCTGTCAACACCACTGTGGACCAGGAACCCGCACCCCATTCTGTCGCATACACATGCATACATGTACACACACCTTGCTCCAGAACCAATACCAAATAACATGAATGGAACATATACCCCACTGTGGTACATATCCTTTTTTTTTCTTAAAAGCAAAAGAAAGAAAACAAACCCATCTTTTCTCACACAGGCACATGGCTGGTGGTTTGGGCATTGGGCTCTCAACAGACTTAATGCTGTACACTTGCCAGATATACAGCACAGGTCAGGAGAATGCTGCCAACTTATAAGGGCTCCACACACACAGAGACACTCACACACACACACACACACACATGTTCCAAAGCTATAACTTTTCCCCTGCACTGTCCTGCTCTCTATTATGCATGTTTTGCTCTGAGTTTTTTATGAGCAAATGCACAGCAAGAGTCATCATCAGTGACCAATTAATCTGGTCTCCATCAGCCTCACTCTGGCACGCTTTGCTAAGCACACAGATATAAAGAATTCTGGGATGTTGGAATGGGCCATCTCTACACACAGTTACTCAGACAAAGCCAAACTTTAAAACTTGGAGCTAGAAAGAAAAACAGCACAAGCAAAAAATATAGAACAATGAGGAGAATAAATGAGAATGTCAACTATTTTTTTATTACTACAATACAGCATTTGCATACCAATGATATTCCACAGTTTTATATTCATTGGTTTAATTTAAGTGTGTCCCTTTTGTCTTTTTTGCTTTTTTTTTTTTTACCCTTTTTGTGTTATAGTTATGAGACACATGTGTAGTATGTGTGTGTGCTGTGTTCTGTGCGTGAGAATTAAGGAGAAATCAATTCAGATGCTAATGAGAGAAGCTCTAATTTATTAGCTGCAGAGGAATGTGTGTTACATTAATTTCAACTGTAAACAATAATTCCAGGATGAGATTTATTGCCATGCAGAGAAGAGACAGCAGCGACACAAAGCAGCTTTTATCACACTTTCAAAGTGCTACTTTTAGATAAGATTATGCTTTCAATTTTGAATATGCCTCAGAGCTTTTTGAGTATTATACTGAAGTCCATCTATAACTGTCAGATCCTTGTATTTTGTGGGCCTGTTCAGTTTGGCTTGCATTACCTCATATTCCTGATTGTAGCCTTAGTATTCACTGTAGACACTGCATAATAAGGCTGTATAATAAGGCTTTCATGGGTGAAAAATAGTTTCCTAATTCCATATGGAATGTACCTACTGTATGCAAATAATAGAGATACTCTGTTTTCATACCTCCCTGTAGCACAGTCCACATCCCCCACACCTCACCCCTTTTAAGAGGTGAAAAAAGAAAAAACAGGCTGGCTTGTGCCACCCTTATGGACAAGGTGCCCTCTATTGACTATATTATGAACTGCACCAATCTTTTAAAGTTATGAACTAAGGTCAATGATTATTGCACTTTGTTTAACCCATACTATGAAGGTTACAAAATATCTTTTGCGAGTGCATTTTTTATTGGGCAAAAAAATAAAAAATAAAATAACTAAAAATAACTGCATTGTGTATCCACAATGCAACCATGGAGGATCCACCTTAAAAGACTTCACCCCACAGCATCCAATTGGCTGACCCTGGCAGGCAAAGAATCCACCCTGGTGTCACCTGATCATCCTAAGCTGTGTCTGTGTCCTCTTGACCACATAATCACTACCAGGATATTACAGTATTTACCACTTTGAAATTGACTTTTAATTCTGTTATTGACCTTAATACCTGGTTATTCAGTGTACACAAATGTGATACCTATGTCTGATTCATCTCATGCTTCCATACATTAAGGCATTCCTAACTGTGCTATTATGTAAGTAAATTATCTATATGCCATTAAGGATATAATTTATCACATGAGTGATGCTCAATAATATATAGGTTCAGTAGGCCAGTAATGTTTATCTGTTTTCTAAACTAATAATGCTTTTTTTCCCTAATCTCACCTCAGTCTCACATGGCTCCAGTGCAGAATGGCGAGCCACAACCTCCACTATAGCCTGCTAAAAGATGAATGCCCGTTATTGTTTGTGTGATGACAGCGTGTTTCAATCTGGTCCAGAGCGGCACAGCCCCAGGTAGTGTCGCCACTTCGCTGAGTCAGTTCCTCTTCCATCGATACATCATGTGTTCTGTCCGTGGCGGGCAGGTGTAGTTACCGTTTCCCTGGGGATGCAGGAAACACCTGCCCTGCTCTCCTCTCCTCTCCTCACGACTTCATCAGCACGCCGCGGTGCCCAAAAAACTGTCATAGCAGCACTTTCCTGCTCGTTTGTCGTGTGCAAGGGTGTTAGGGGAGCAAGGCTGGCTCGGGCAATGCATGGTCCAGGTGGAGGCTAACACACAGATAAGACCCCCCACACACGCCTGGGACCTGGTTACCTGCTCCAGTCACAAAATGTAGCACATAAGCACAAACTATAATATGCATGCTAGCTGCATTAATCAATTCTTTGGAGTTTAGCACATATGACCCTGCTCGTTTTTCAGAAATAGGAATGATTTTACTACACAATAAATTCCTAAATGAATAGCTAGAAAGGTAATTATTTTTGAAAGTCACAAAGTAAGGTGGATAATAGCATTTGTGTGTTGGGGGGTATGTTTATATCCTGGTGGAGACCAAATGTGCCCACAAGGATAGGAATGTTGTGGGGACATTTGACTGATCCCCACAAGAAAATGTGTTTTTAAACAAAGCTATTCTTAATTTAGTTAATGCTTTTATAATTATGTCAATGGAAAGTCCCCACATTTAGACTGTGACAAACGTGTGTGTGTGTGTGTGTGTGCGCGCGCGCATAGGTGTGTACTCCACAGTCAACTGGCAGAAGGTGAAAACCATAGAAGCTCCCTAAAGAGATGCAGTATATCATGCCATATTGTATGAATGCTGCCCTCACACATACATTAAAAACGTAAGAACATTTCCCTCCTGCCAAGCTTTTACATAGGAGGTATTATTATAGGAAAAAATATAAAAGTCTTTGTTTTCAATACATAGTTATGCAATTATATTGTAGGTGGAGAAGCTACAATACAATGTATAATATAATAAACTAATTGCAAGGATTTTTAACAGTTCATTCAGTTCACATCTGAGCTTACAATTATCAATAGTGATTTTTCAGTAACTGATTTCATGTGTTGTTCATTAATGTTTATGTAAATTAGAATTTGTTCCAAAATGCGTCCTTTGTATGATAACTAGAACAATTAACAGAGTAGCTGAGTATTAAAAGTAAACAAAAAGCCAAAAGCACTTTTTATTTTTATTTTTATAAAAAGCCTGTAGCTAATGTTAACTATAACTGATGTAATGCTCACCTCTGTTCATCTGACATCTGGCCTACTGAGGGTCTATAAGAACCACATCAGAAGTTATTGCTATTTTGGATTTTACATTTGAAAACAACATGGTTGTCATTTATTCAATACGTTTATAGTAATTGAATGTATTATTCCAAATAAATGCAGGTGTACCATCACTCTTAAAGCATGTATGTACCGTAAAGTTGTCTGTATTTTCTCTTTGTTTTTTCTCAGACAGCTATTACACTTCTGCAAATTAATAAGAGACTGATGAACCAGATAAGTAATTTAAAGTTTTAAAAGGTGCATGTAGTTATTTATGAATGTAACTGTGTATTTTTTTTTAACACATGCCCTTTTGCATGTCTAGTAAATGTTAGGGAAGATGAATAGACAAAGGAGCACATAGGCAGTACATGACCTGGCTTGAGACCCAATCAGAGATCTGTCTGATCCACTGAGCTGACATGCAGGGATTTGCTTGCTTGTAGCATTCAGTATAAGCACATATCTGTGGTGTTTGGCCGTGCAGGAGCACCATGCAGAGACGTTTACGAGTCTCAGGAAAAGCAGCCATTCAAGTTTCCATAAACATTCAGAGCAGACAATTTTTGATTTAAGATCCAGCATTTGGCCAGACAGAGCAGCGCACATTTTATCTTGTTCTCACGTGTAACTAACTATAGGTTACATATTAACTCATTGATAGTTATAGGGCCTCTGTTATAGATGCATTTTTTTTTACCTCGTCAATCGAGGAAAAATATAGCTCTTCTTACTATAGTTAGTCCTCGTTCATAGCCTAATTATAACCTAGAGGGATTTTGGTAAGTCCAGCAAATGTGAGGAAAAACTAAAGGTTTTTTTCTTTTCTATGGGGGAGAGGAACAAAATGAAGAAAAAAAGTGAATTCCGCTCAAAAAAGTCTCGCAGTCGGTTTTGAACAGGACCGTCGAATCTATTTTTATTCGGCGGGATTTACGCGCCGTTTCCGCCGTGTGCGCGCGGGAGGAAACAGATGCGCGCGGATTGTTCTGCAGCTCAATTCCTGGGAGAGCTGCTGATCAGCGCGCGCTGCGCTCTCCATCACACACAGTACACGGCCATGTGCGCTCTACTCGCACGCGAGCGCCAGCTTAAACACCACCGACGGTCACTGTCTGTTTCCGCGTCTGCCCTTCTGCGTTTCCTGTGCGTTTCCACTTGCGTATGTCCGTGTCGGGGGTTTGGCGCAGGTTTCCCTTTCCCAGGATGTGCATGTGGGGCTGCGAACAAAGCCGCATGTTTTATAGTAGTCTACGCCAGTGATCTCCAACCGCAGTCCTAGAGTAACCTTGCATGTTTTAGTTTTTTCGCTGCTCCAGCTGACTCTGATTGCTTTACTTATTTCGTTTCGATGCTTCCGAGGCGATGTGGGCATTAGAGCAGAGGAAATGTGCAGGACACAGATGCTCCTGACCTGTGTGAAAGCAGTGCGCCACCTTAGGGTTCTACACGGGAGTTCCCGGACTGTATCTCTAAAAAAGTGATGCACTGAATTTACTCAGTTCACTGCATACAGCACATAAACATACTGTACAACATGAACACAATTTTATATTATAGATTTACTTATTTTGCTAATAATTCCGTATTAATTAAAAGTACATTTAACACAATTATTCAGTGAAATTAAATGTCTGATCTTTTGTTTTGTTTATTAACCAGTGAGATAAATCAGGTGTGTTAGACCAAGAAAAACATTATGTTGAGTTACGGTGTTGGGAAATTGCTTTTTTGCAAGAACACAGTTGTTCATGTAAATCCCTGAGTTGTTGTCTGATCATATTAGAATAAAGAATTAAGATCATTCTCATGAGAAATAGAAGCATCCATTAGCATTATTTTTGCCAAAACCATTTTCCTGCCCACGTGTGGCAATCTGGGACTTTTGTTTAAGTTCAAGAAAGAAGACTCATTTTTGCAGGCCAATATTTATTGCCAACAATCTTTTATATTTTCAAACAAACAAACAATTAATGAAATTAACATTGTATGATAGTAAAGAAAGCACCATATTAGATAAATGACCACCCCAAAAAAGTATAGTCAAAATCCTCAGAAAAACTGTGTGTGGTTCTGCAGGATGTTCAGTAAAACTTGATAGCTAATTTTCTTGTTAAATTGCACAAATTTTACCTGATACTTAAGGGTCCTCAAAGCATTGTTACACCACATACAGTAGTGAGTTTATTTCATTAGTTATTGTATAGGCTTCAAAGGCTTTTGTTTGTTTGAGGGTTTTTTGTTACTTTGTTTATCTGTAAATAATTGATGAGATTAGATTTATCAGTAATTTTTATGAATATTTCTATGTAAATGTGTTGTATAATGTTCATTTTGTGTTAAGGTGTGACTGTATTTCTATGTATTTACTATTGTGTCCTTCAGCAGTTTTTTATGTTTACCTAGCCTGAAGAAAAAATAATGTAATAACGTATTCTTGTATAATGCATTGTATACACACTTTATGTTACATACATAATAGTATGTGGGATACAGTATATTCTACAATACTGTGCAGTATACAAAAGTGTTATTTTGAACACAACCAAATACAGTTAAGACAGCACAGACACTGCTCCTTCCAATTTTTATTACAGACCAATTTTTTTCTGTTTCACAACAGGAGAGATTAATACGAGTTTACACTTTATCAGTTAGGACACCAATTTTAGTGCTCTTTAGTGTGCTATAGTTTAGCTGGTGTTAAACCCAGATGCTTATAAGCTGGCTCTCTGGCTGATGCTAATGAGGTGTGGGAGGATGGGCAAGCTGAACATGCGCCTTCTATCTCCAAGGTTAAATAAGCTCAGAACTCAACATGCTGAATAAAAATTATTATTATTTAAAATGTATCATATGTACATAAACATCTTATAAAGACATATGGGTTATTTTTAAAGTCAATAGACATTTAAGTGGTGGATCAAGTCCAATCAATGATTTGATTTTATGAAACAACCCTGAACAAATATGTTATATTATGGTTGAAATAAACTTGATCAATTTGATCTTTTGTGCTGTTGTTTCCCAGTGCAACAGATTGACAAGGTTGGCAACTAAGAATTTATTGTCTGGAATAAATTGAAACTGAAATTCCCCCTTGCAATCTAAAACTATTAGTGTTTTGTGTGGATAACAGCTCCATCTAAGGGTCACATGGAAAGTCCAGGGAGTCTGGTCAGTATAGCTGCAATTATTATTATGATTATTATGATCACTAATATTATTATTAGTCGTAGTAGTAGTAGTAATTTCGGTGTTCATCTGTAGTTTTAGTCTTGATAGAACAAGAAAATGCTTATTTGCCAACCCAAGTACTAACAAGAGCAAGTCAAATTAATCTAGGTTACCCTTAAAAAAAAGTTACTGTATAATTTCACAAAAGGCTCTACAGTGTATTAATGGCTTTTATATCACATAGATTAAAAAAAAAAAAAAAAGCAGAGTTAATTTTTTTAGAGTTCACTCCAAATCGTCTTAGAGTGCCCTCTACTGGTGATTAAAATGCACATATAACAGGAATTTCAGCTGTTTCCTTTCCTGGTCATTTTGCAATGCTTCATTTGCAGCTTTTTATTGCAGTACATAAATAAAGTGTTATAAATGTGGTGAGAGAGTGCAACAGAAAGCAATAGCTGTGAACTGTATCAGAACTACATCAGTAATACCACACACTATGTGTAAAAAGAGATAAATAAATTCACACTACTGTACAACATTATTGCATCATCTATTGCCTAGATGAAGAGCACATTGGCTGCTTGCTCTTTCCTTATTAAGATTTATCTAAACATGCAGCTCTCAGGCCTTGGTAAGGCATAGAGACTGCAAAATATACTTTGGGTTTCTGGGAGAGGTATAAAACTTGACTTAATTATTGTTTTAAGTGCTGTCTTAAAACCCAGAAAAGGTGACTCTTTGGCCACCATTTGATCGGTGGGTTACGTCATACATTTTTCTGCCAACAGTGACATGTACAGATAAATTCTCTTTACAAAGGAAATGGTAAATCAGGAAAATGATGTTAGCCAATTAAACCTGGATGTGCCAGTTAAGTAATTATACCCAATTTTTCTACAAACTATTTATTGCAATTTTTTTTTCTACAAACTATTAAATAATTTTATATATGCACATAGTATATAATGTTCTTTAAAATGAAAAGGCATTTGTCTACTGATAAATAAAACTGCATTAGTTGTCACAAAAAATCAGATTAGAATTAGAATAGATCAGTATGAAATGTTCTAAAAAAATTAATAAATAAACAAACAAATAAATAAATGATGATGATGATGATGATGATGATCTTCAGGAAGCAATCAAGAAGGTCTAGACTGAGCATGTGACACTAGAGTAATAAAGATGTTGACACTATACTGAGCTGGATCCAACAGGTTTTGAAGAATGAGAATTTAATATTGATTGATGTAATATTACACATTATTAAACTGGGCATGTAATGTTAAAAGCTTGCAATAAGCTGTTACATTGTACAAGTAAATTTGTGAGAGGGTTATGAAACATCTTTGTATGAGGACAACGTTGTCCCTGAGCACTAAGAGTAAAGGTGTGTAACAAACAGGTGTACTACAGACAACAAATAAATCAATGTATACTTCAAACTTTGTATAGTACACACCTACAGTGCACCATTGCACTGTGAGCAAGAGGTTTAAAAATGTAAACAATCTTTTCATTGAAAATTGATATATTTCTGCCATGACTATCACACTTTAAATAAATTGACAATTTACAATATTACAGAGTTTTTTACCAGGAGACATGTTGAAGACTGAAGTAAATGCTTGTGCCTCATGGAATCAGGCTTGCCTCTGGGCAGCATTATGAAAAGCGAATGTTTTGCAATATTAAGGTCCGTGTGTTTGAGTGTGGAAGATAAGAAATAGGCATCTGCTGAATTGTTTGCATACCTTTACCTGGTCTGCTTTTAAACATTTCCTCATGCTGACTATTATTAGTCTCGTTTTCAGGCCACTGTGTTTCACCCTTTTTTTTTTTTTTTTTCGTTTCAACCATGGTCCTTTTGTATGATTGTATGTTGTTAATGATGCCATTTTTTTTTTTGCAACATTATTTTACTTTAACCGGTTTTAGATTACAACTTTAAAAAAACATATGTAAAAAAGATAACACCAGTCATATGGTCATATCTTAAAAAAGGAATCAAAAATATCAAATTAGCTACAACCAGTTTGCACAGAAGTGCAGGTGCATAATTAAGGACTAAAGGGTTTTAAAACACTACAGTATACTAAGTCATTACATGTTTGTTTGTTTTTTAAAGAGTAAATATACTGGCAAACACATTTGGGATATCCTATGCACTTCAATCTATTAAATGTTTTATGTATGTATAGATTTAGGTGTATTAAATCTAGCTATTTAATTTTAACATATTGCAAAAAACATAATTTATTTACTAATCTAATTATACACTTAACTAATTATTATGGTAAAATGTATACTTGTATTCTACGTAAAAAAATTGTATGATGAATTAAATAATTTTCAATTAATTAATTAATTAATTTGTAAAAAAAAAAAAAAGAACACAACTGCAACAGTTTTTCTTTCATTAAAAAGTTAAATTTTACACATTTACAGATAAATTATACAACATATGTGGGAGTACACACTTTATATTTTAATTATTATATTATAAAGACTATAGGTCTAGTCGTTGCCCTTTTCTTTTAGAATTTTTTTTTTAAAACTCTTTAATGGGAGGGCTGTAACAAAAGTAATGCAGAAAGGGGCATAACTGTTTTATTAACTGAAATGAATATTTAAATTGCACATGTTGGTAGAGTAACTCTTCCTCTACACACAACGTAGTTTCCATTACAAGGGATGCATTTAGATGCTTTAGAATTCTTTATTCATCTGTTCCTTTTGCTCTTGTCAATGTGTTAAAGTGTCATCTCCATAAGCATTCTGTAGCCTCCTATGGATCTCTTATATTACCTATTTACAGAGTTATAGCACCATCTGCAGGATTGTTTTAAACCAGAAATAATGGACTGTAAAAATAATTCACTGTAATATGCTGATACTCTCTAAGAAAGGTTGGCACCAATTCAGTGATTTTTACAGTTTCTATACATTTTGGACATAGGAAATGCTAACCTTACCAAAAGTCTTGAATTTCAAGGAGCTGGGTATAAATTGACCTGACTTACTTTGCAACCCCATAAAAGTTATTGTGTTATTAAAAACTTTGATATTACTTAAAATTACTTGTTATATGAGACTCAAAAACTTTGGTGTGTGTGTGTGTGTGTGTGTGTGTGTATGCGTGCGTGTGTGTGTGGATATTCAAATTAGAAATCAAATCTTAGTAAAGGGAGGTACAACAGCCAGCAGGGGGCACAAGGCACCATTAGAAACGCTGTGGCCCACGTATACAAACGCTAAAAACCAGTTTAACTCCATGGGTTGCCTACGCATGGGCCTCAGCTGCAAAGCTCTATACAGTAATTACAATAGTAATCATCTGACAGATTTAAAGTATAAGGCATTAACAACTAGGTAGAACTAATAATATTTACGATATGAGATATGGTGATGTGTTTATTCATTTTTTTAGAAACATAGCCAATACGTGTATAGGGCCTATTCAAGAAACTTGATTATTTTTTAGGAAAATTATGAACTGCAAGAACGAACACTATACCTAGGCTATATATTATAACACTTACGTTTAAGGTTCATTCAAAGGTTTGAGTTTACGCCCAGTTGTAAAATTGTTGGTCAGAAATCAAAATCTGGGCAACACAAGAGGTTGCATGGCATTTCGTAGTAACAAAAGAATGTTAAATGTACCTTTACTGTACTTTCCTAATATTTTTTTCCTGATATAATTCCTAATATATACACTACCGTTCAAAAGTTTGGAGTCCCTTTTTTTTTTTTTACATTCTACAACAAAACTGGGGATTTCAAAAGTCATAAAATAACAAATATGAAATTAGGTAATTACGTAACAACAACAAAAACAACAGTTATTTGTTATATTAAGACACCGAGGTTAACCTTTCTGTACTAGTGCTTGCAAGAACAGTATTGTCAAGTGCATTTGCAAAATCCGTCAAGCACCATAATGAAACTGGCTTTCATGAAGGCCATCCCAGGAGGTGGAGACCAAAATCTACCTCCGCCGCAGACCAAAAGTTCATTTAGAGTTATCAGCCTGTGTCTTAAATCACATAAGTAATATCATCATATATACTCAGCAAAAAAAGAAACGTCCCTTTTTCAGGACTGTGTATTTCAACAATAATGTTGTAAAAATCCAAATACCTTTACAGATCTTCATTGTAAAGGGTTTAAACAATGTTTTCCATGCATGTTCAATTAACCATAATCAACTAATTAACATGCACCTGTGGAATGGTCGTTAAGACCTTAACAGCTTACAGAAAGTAGGCATTTAAGGTCGCAGTTCTAAAAACGCAGGACACTAAAGAGACTTGTCTACCGACTGTGAAAAACACCCAAAGAAAGATGCCCAGGGTCCCTCCTCGTCTGCATGAACGTGCATTAGGCATGCTGCATGGAGGCATGAGGACTGCTGATGTGGCTAGGGCAATAAATTGCCATGTCCGCACTGTGAGACGCCTAAGACAGCGCTACAGGGAGACTGGAAGGACAGCTGATCATCGCAGTGGAAGACCACGTGTAACAACACCTGCACAGGATCGGTACATCCGAATATCACACCTGCGTGACAGGTACCGGATGGCCACAACAACTGCACAAGTCACACCAGGAACACACAATCCCTCCATCAGTGCTCAGACTGTCCACAATAGGCAGTCCATGAGGAGGAGCTGCACTGCAGTACTTCAAGCAGCTGGTGGCCACACCAGATACTGACTGGTACTTTTGATTTTGAGCCTCCCTTCATTCAGGGACACATTGTGAAACATTTTTAGTTTATGTCTTATGGTCTTGACTCTTTTAGTGTTCATACAAATATTTAGACACTAAGTTTACTGAAAGTAAATACAGTTGAAAGTTAGAGGACGTTTCCTTTTTTGCTGAGTATATATATAAAACAATAAGAGCTATAAAGCTTTATTATATTATTTCTCAGTATTACGAGCAGTCTAAATATGCCAAAATATATAGTAAAGTTAAAGGGAAAAAAAGTTTCCTACAGTAAATGTGTAAATGGTATGTGTACTAGATGCATTATACACTGGTCTGTTACCACTATGAACAATTCTTAAAGGGTTATTTTGGTTTAGGCTACAAAATGGCATATGGAGGAGTGTCACAGCAAGGAGAACAGTGAAGAATCTTGCTACAGTTCATTTTAAGAGGAAATGGAAAGATAATTCTGAGAGCCTGCATTTGCTGAGGGTTTAATAATCGTGGCATAGCTGGGCATGTTTCAGTGGCACCTTCCCTAATCAGTATTAGGTCATTGAGAAGTTAAATTAAAGGTTTGTATATTTTCTTTGATTACCAGTGTCAATTATTGTGTTACAACCATAACTGCAGTTTTAAGAGCTGAGTTAGTTGACAGAGTCTTAAGTTGTAAAAGGATGGAATGTAAAAGTATAAACTTAGAGCATTATTGCTTAATAGTGGTTGATGAATTTGATGCCTTTTGCACTTATACAGCTACAGAAAAGGTAGCTTTAGACCCTATTTAACAAAGTGAACTGCTGACCAAGGAATATGTAAATGAGAATTGTGCTGGTTTTCAGCAAAGTGTAGCCTGTTTATAGTTCACATTAAAGAGTAGTCAATAGGGCAGACTGACAATTTAGCGCTAGCCAGCCAGCCAAGCATCTCAGACCTCTGTTTGTTGTCTGTATCAAAGACTAACAGTCTTGGCCTGTACTAGCACATTTAGAAACAACTAGTGTAACCCAATGTTGGGCCATGACATCTGCAAAAAAACATAATTTAACAAGTGGGAATGATAAAAGACTGAGATTCTTTAAATCATTCATTCTATATCGCTTATGCTGTGTACAGGGTCACCTGGACCCTAGCCAAGGAAAATAGGACCCTGGACAGGGTGCCAATACATCACAGGATATGCACACGCACACACACACACACACACACACACTACAGGCAACTTGGGATCATCAATTAACCTAATCTGCATGTCTTTGGACTATAGGAGGAAACCTGAGTACCCAGAGGAAACCCACCAAACCTGGGGAGAACATGCACACTCTACACACAGTTGCGAGGCCTCAGTGCTTAAGGATTGAGATAAATAATGATTATTTGCTCATATTATAAGGGCAAAAGCATACAAGATATAAATAAATAAATATCCAGGGGAAGCAAAAATGACAGTACACAAATAAATAACTACAGGTTTACCCTTTACCTGCATATGTCTCTGGTTTGAGTGCAAGAGATAGAACAGAAAGCATGGTATATAATTAATGATGTTTTGGCTTAACCCGTGCATTATTGTAAAGTTCTATTCATATTGAACAAATGATATTTCACAACTACAAACAATGTATTGTAAGCATTAAAAATGGTGCGATTCTCATTGCTTCAGTGTTTCAGACAATCGCAATCCCTATGCAGATGAAGTGGTAGGTTCGACAAGTAATTCAAACCAAGTACTGGCCATTATTTAGGTCTATATGTATTGGGTGTATATATCTTTAGATGATTTGTGTCTGCAGTCTGATCTGAGGTTTCAGTAGCTATGAGCTCGGCCTAATGGAGCCCTTTTCAATGTAGACAACGCTGCCTACTGTTACAGTCGGTGAGGAATGCATATGACATGCTCACAATATGACATAAAGGTTGATGATGACGCTGCCTGCAGTTGCCTCCATGAGGAACGCCTGTGACGGATCTACCTGTGCAAACACCCACTGACCAAAGAGAATTTCTGTTTTATAAATATGGATAGAAGACAGATAAATACCAAATTCAGAAAATTACAATTTTCAATAAATATATAAGTTTTATTTATTTGTAAAAAAAAAAAAAAAATTCTGCTTTAATGCTGCCAACCCTTATATTTGGTAAGGAATGTGGAACTGCCTTCCATTACATTAGTTGGGAAATGCCTGTGACACGCTCACAGTATGACATAAAAGTTGAAGATGACGCTGGCTACTGTTACGTCACAGAATGACACTAAAGTCCATTAATTCTTTTGAAAAGTGGAACAAGCATCTGTACGAGCGTTTCCGTAAATTAAATGAGAGTTATGACCCATCGCCGTCCTAAACGTCATGTCCCAAATTCTTGGATTTAAAATCTATGAACCCTTGATGACGCGGAGATCTCACGGGTTTTGTATATTGCTGACGTCACCGAAGTGCGGACTTAGAAGCGTAGTGCGAGGGCTAGGGGCGGCGTTTGGGACACAAGGACAGCTGTCGGTAGTGGAAAGGGCAACCGCCGGGCAGCGCCATATTTTTCTGTTTTGTTTCACATAGGTGGAGCGCAGAGCCTGTGTCATGGAGGTAAATATCAACTTATGTAGCTTAAATGTCATTGTTTTGTATGCTTTACGCGTAACATTGTGTGAAACCCTAACACGAAACAAAATGCATTGTGTATTAATTATTGCTCTGCATTTCTGGCAGCCATGTCCTCAAGTTTAAACCATAACTACCGGTGTCCATGCCAGTTACATATTATATTATTTTGTTAGCTATTCATTTAATATTATCCTCTCTTAACAATGGGTAAATTATTAACAAATGGTTTATTATTAAAATACATGCGAAATGAGAGGTTAAGCCATATAATTCATAAATGCACCTATCTTAATTAACAGATGAGTTAGCTAGCAACGTTAATATATATATTCTCCAAATGTGTATATTATCCAGCGTTAGTCAAATGGCAATGCTTAATGTCATTTTTTTTTAAATATTTTTTTCTCTGTCGGTTCAGCACGCCAAAATGGGCTCTTAAATGTAGGGAAAAATAGCTGACAACATGGTGGAATGGGAGTAAAGCTCTGTAAAATGGCGTTGAGAAGGCGTTTGGAGAGAAGGCGTTTGGATCATTCCAGACCTCTGTGCGACTAACCTTGTGCTGTCTGGGTTTATTATGCTAAATTACAAAGATTAAATTGAAGTGTTACGTTGGGAGCGTTGCGGTCGCTTCTTTCATATTTATACTTTGTTTTTTTCTTCTTCTTCCTTTTTTAAGTGACATGTGCTGCTGCATACGAATGCACTCAGAGCACCTGCACAGGGAACGGCTCACATTAATCAAACAGCTCGAGGTGCAGAGTGTGTGTGGTTGGGAATGGGAGGGAGGGAGGGATTTGCTGGTGTCCAGTGGGGTTGTGGTTATTTCGTCCATACCTTAGTGCTTACATAAGCTAGACAGCCCATTAAATTATAAATAAAACAAATTCCATGATTACAGTGTTCATGTGTACATAGTTAATCATTTTATTGGATTAATTTCCGCGGCTTCACCTAATGGTGACATCACAGTATTACTTAAAAGTCAATGACGCTGCCTACTGTTAAATTCTTTGAGGAATCTCTGTGACCTGCCTGTCAAACACCGGCTTCGTTGAGGAAAGCCGAATTATAACAGAATTGATAATAATTAAAAAAAATCTTTTTTGTAGTGCATGTTATTTATTAACCTTATGTTTTCTCTCATATTAAACTTGACAGGATAAAGAGAGTAAAGAGCCTGAACAACTGAGGAAGCTGTTTATTGGTGGTTTAAGCTTTGAGACAACAGAAGAAAGTTTACGTGCCCACTTTGAGCAATGGGGAAAGCTCACAGACTGTGTGGTTAGTGGCATTACTTAAATTCTGTACAGTATTGCACAACTTTTATAATATTCAATACTCATGTGGCTGTGTCAAGACTGCGGCCATTTACTGGCTGCTTCTCTACGCAGGTGATGCGCGATCCAGGGAACAAGCGCTCACGGGGTTTTGGCTTCGTAACATACTCCTGTGTAGCTGAGGTGGACGCAGCCATGGCAGCTCGACCCCATAAAGTGGATGGGCGTGTCGTAGAGCCTAAACGGGCGGTTTCCCGAGAGGTATGATCATAAACCTTTTCTCACCAATAATGAAGATTTATCTTTTGTTTAGCTTACAAAGTTCGAAGCCAAGTAAAAATGAATACATTTATCGAGATCAATAAAACGCATACATATTCATATACAGTTGCTTGCATAATTAAACTGCAGTACTTGCATAATTAAACACTGTATTAATATAATGTTCCTTCCGTTATTAAGGACTCCAACAAACCAGGGGCTCATCTTACAGTGAAAAAGATTTTTGTTGGTGGGATTAAGGAGGACACTGAGGAGTATCACATACGCGATTACTTTGAGCAGCATGGGAAGATTGAGAGCATTGACATTATGGAGGAGCGATCATCAGGGAAAAAGAGAGGGTTTTGTTTTGTAACTTTTGATGATCATGACACTGTGGATAAAATTGTAGGTAAGAGAATACGCTTTTTTACATTCTCATTATTGTGTTGACATGCATGCACTTGATGAAGTTCCTGTTTTCACTCTCCCTAGCTCAAAAATACCACACCATAAACTCCCATAACTGTGAAGTCAGGAAAGCACTACCTAAACAGGAAATGCAGGCAGTTTCTAGGTGTAAGTACCATATAAAACATAAACATTGTATATACTAAAGTCCAGTCCTACTGCTGTTGCTGCTACTATTATTACTATTATTATTATATGTATTATGTTTTTTTTTTTTTGTATAAAGATCGTGGTGGTGGTGGAGGAGGTAATTTCATGGGGAGAGGAGGCAATTTTGGAGGTGGCAACTTTGGTAGAGGTAGAAAACGAATTGGCCTTAAAGTCATAGGCATCTTTTTGTGTTGTTTAATTTGGGAAAAAGTCCATAGACATCTGTGTCATTATGCACAGGTGGTTATGGAGGTGACAGAGGAGGATATGGCGGAGATGGTTATGATGGATTTGGTGATGGTAAGCTCTCAATCAATCCCCTTCAACCAAAATAAAAATATGGAATTAAAGGTTAATGTTAATAAAAAATAATAATAATTTCCATGCATGAATTCAGATATAGTGTATTTGAGCAGTAATAGGAAAACTTGTAAGTTTAGTGTGCGTAGTAACTCAAATTTTAACTTTATAGATTAACTGTGAGGTAGTGATAATGTAGCCAGCAGTAAATGTGGTGTTTTTTATGTTCAGGTGGGAACTACGGCGGGGGCCCAGGTTATGGTGGTGGGCGTGGAGGATTTGGGGGCGGTCCTGGTTACGGTCACCAGGGAGGAGGGGGAGGAGGCGGTGGTTATGGAGGAGGAGGATATGACAACTACGATGGACGCAACTTTAGCGGTAAGACATACAAGACATTATAGTGAAGTGGATTTCAGCCAAGGCAGTTAATTTGGGAAGAATTTGGGTCAACCTTACCAGCTAATAAAGTTTGGCTATAGAAGTATTATTTGGCAATAAACTTTTTTTTTTTCATTTAGCTGTTGTAAAGGTTGAGTTTTGTATACTGCTTTGCTTTTACAAATCTATATTCTCTATTGGCTCCTTTACAAAACCACCAAAGCAGCTTTCACTCTAACTTTAAGGGAATTTTGGTGGCGGAGGTGGAAACTACAATGACTTTGGGAGTTATGGGGGGCAACAGTCAAACTATGGCCCTATGAAAGGAAATAACTATGGAGGGAGGAACTCAGGTGGACCATATGGAGGTAAACATTTATATCAGACTGCACCATACAGTCGAATGCAATATAGGAGGTGGATTAGAATGTTGGGGCTTTCTCTATTCTCAGGTGGATATGGCTCAGGGGGTGGTGGCGGTGGCAACTATGGTTCAAGGCGATATTAAACCATGTATATTTATGGTAAGTTATCTAACACTCATTAATTAGAGTCTTAGATTTGTTGGCTTAGAATAACTATTTGTCTTATCCTGTATCTATTCAACAGGCTTCAGGTGGACAGTTAGCAGGAGATGAGATGAGTGGAGAGGAGAGGTCAGGAAAGCAGCAGGTTACTGTGAGAAAGCCAGGACCTGCTAGTCAGAGCACTATAAATGGAGACATAAAGAAGGACTGTTTGCACTAGCTACAATGAGCAAGAGTGTAGTCAGGTACTCATAACCTAGTATGTGTCAGTGTATGTACATTCCTTTAATCTTCTTTGCTAGATTTTTACGCCTTCCCGTTTTGTTAATTTGTTTTGCCCATTTCCGAAACCTCTTCTCTTTTTAAGAGTGATGTACGTGTCATAGATGTTAAAGTAAGCTTTTGAATTACATGGTCTTAAATGACTCTCTTTAGACTATTGAACTTATAAATTAGGTTTGTAGCCATTCTGTTATTAAAAAGTAAAAAAAAAAAATAGCTGCCAACTATGGTATGATTTTTGGTTACCGTTATTTTGGTTTCATGGCAGTGATGCTCATCAGTGTCAAGTGTAATTTTCTGTTAGTGTGATTGTGCTGTCTTGTGTTGTATGCAAAAAAAAGTTATTAGCAGTATAGATTTGTCAGATTGAAGGGCATGTAACAGATCCATTTGTATAAACAGAAGTCTAGATTGTTAAACTACTTTGACAAGTGAAAAAAGAAACCAGATTAAATAAAATGTAGAAAAATCCCTAAACAAAGTTTAGTGCATCATTGAGTCTGGAAGAAAGTGCAGTTTTGAGTGTTTGGTGAATGTGTCCTCATGGAAGTGTAGCCAATGAACCAAGACATTTCAGCACTTTTTGCCTTTAAAATATCAGTTGCTCTTATGTTTGAGCAAAGGTGTGTTGAGATCTAGCCGAAGGCCACCTAACAGGTCTCAGTTGCCCAGTGTGGATGTAAGACAGTACCTCAACTGGACCAGTCAGCGAGTTGTGTCAGAAAAAAGGAGGGAGAAAAAAACAAGGGCGCACCAAGAGCCAAGTCTGTGGAGCAAAACCATCAGGTGTCATGCCAGAAAGCTAGCATCTATTTTTTCCAAAACTAGCCTAAACTCCAAGAGCAGCTGATGCTAGTGAAGAAAGCCTAGCGAGTACCTGGACCCAAGAGATGTGACAGCCAATGCTAGCCAGCAAAGGAAGGGGAATGAGTATGAGGGCTTAAGACACAGGTGAATAAAAGACAGCAGAAGAAGGAAATGACATGTCTTAGGACCAGGTAAGAGTAACCATTCTGCTTAATTTACAGATTGAAACTGAAGTGGCTGCACGGCAAATCTTGTATGACACGTTTTCAACGAAAAGTCTGGATGGGTAAGATTGATTCCTCAAAGTATGTGTGGAGAAATTTTACAGTATCCTCCCATAGCCATAGACACCCTGAGCTAGAAACTACCTAAAATTCGAAACTTCTAGTAGTAGAATACTTAATAGCAGATTTTGTTGATTTTTATTTATATATTTTTTTAAAGACCCAGAACGAGTTAAATACTTTTCAGGGATTGCATTCGAGTTCCAAATTTCAAATGTAACAATTATTCTGCTTCAGAAAGATTAAGTATTCGGTATGAAATTCTATGTTTGTAATATTGTGTGAAAGCCTTCAGTATTTAGCATTCTAGCGAAATAAACAATTATTACCCCTACAAAAGTAAAATATCTTCTCAGCTCCCAGGCCAGAAAGTATAAGAAATACTTTTGAGTATTTAATTCTAGAGTTATTAAATGTTTTTCTGCTTAAGTAAACCAGAGCTAAATTATCAACTAATTAAAAATGCAATAGTGCCCTAGGACCAAGGCTGAGAATTAATGGCTATATAAAATGAGAACAATAAAAGTAGATTAAAAGTATAACTAATATATATAAGTCTGAGGTACAATTTTCACAGGTCAATAATATTAATAGGCCTAAGCATTCAAATCAGAAAGTGCTGGCAGCGAAGTTCACATTGCATTTTTATTTAATAGTTTTGTATTTTTGTAAGTTAACTCAATATTGGGTATCACACCCATATGGGAGTTTGGAACCCCCTTTTGCTCTTTATATGAACAATTTTCTGAAAAATTTTCCTTCCATTAGATTTTGGAGCATGGCTATGAGGACTTTTTTTTTCTCATTTGGCTCTAAGAGCATTAGTGAAGTGAAGGCCTGGGGCACATTGAGCATTCTTTTTCTTCCCTCTGGTGTCCAGAGGTCAGGGTTTTCAGCAGGCCACTTAAGTTCTACTCCAGCCTTGGCAAACCGCATATTGCTTTGGGCACAGGGTTACAGCAAACATAATTTATACAGTGTTGTGCTGTGTGTTAGCAGTTCAAGGATGAACTACATACAATATTATGTTAATGGTTTGGTGTCTGCAAACATTTTGTTTAAAATATAACATGATAATTTTTTTAAATAGTTTCCTTTGGCAGAAGAATTTAGAGTGTTTCTTTAGAGTTAAAATTGTATTTCACCCCAAGATGTTAGTAAGCATCTTAAGCTAAGTGCAGATTGATATGCATTTATTCATTTGGTTATGGGAGGATATATTTTACTCAGGACTAATATATTCATAGCTTTACTTTTTTTGTTCACTTCTGTAGCATATACTTTACAGCATAATCTATTTATATATTTACAGTCACATTTGTATGAATGTGAGGTGAAAGTATTTTTTTAATAAAGATGTTTTACAAATCCCTGTGTCCTTTTTTTTTTTTTAATACAGTTTTATGTAATGTCATGTAAACATGGTTTATTTTGACCAAAATTTGTAAAATCAAGTGTAATCAATTAGCCAGGAAGTCTGTTTCATTGGTTTTAAGGCTAATGTTTTTTAAAAAGTAATGTCCATTTTGTGTTGGTTTCAAGTTACATCCTGAGTTCCAGTAAAGAACGAAAGAAGCAATCACAACTTAAATGTAAAACTCTGAGATGATGATTATTTTTGTGCAAGTGTTCATTTAACCCCACCCCAAGTTTATGGCAGCATTATCATGGGTTACTGGGGCTGTAAATGAAGCAGATTAAAGCTAACAGGATTTTGATCAAATCAATTCATTATAATGCTGCTGTAGTTGCATAACTCAAACTACAATTTATCATGTACAACAAACAGTACATTAGCTAAAGCTAATCAGTCAAGTGTAGGCCTGATAGTATTTGTTAACAGCAGGTATGTCCATAGTACGTCTTTAAAGCAACCACTCCTGTTTGTTCAGTTTGGCTAATGGCTTCTGAAGGGCTGCTGTGGGCAGGGCTTAATTTTTTCAAAGATAATGTTTGTAGGTGAGAGAGCTTGGTGATGCAAACACTACAGAGTGCACAGCTCTGTGTTATTCCAGTAGGGTTGAGAGGAACCATATTGTAGGTTTCACACAAAGAACATGCAAACAAAGAGACCAGTCAGATAAGGTGTGCTTTAGGCTGCCAGGTTTCAACTTGTGTGTCTGGTTGGCACTTTGTTCATGCACCCACCCACACTTCTTCTCTATAATAGATTGTTATGACAAAGTGTTCGCCTTAGTAACTAACAAACAGAATTTCAAGTAAAATTAAATGAATGGTTTATTTTTTATATAGCACTAGGTCAAGAGAAAACATTGCAATAGAATTTTAAATTAGGATATAAAAACAGACTTTTCTAAGTGCCAGTGATCGCAACACAATTAGTAGCATCCTAAAACAGTACAATACAGTAAGTTATTTGATATTCTGATAGCAAATGAAGTATAAATGTATTTACAAACCATTAAGATAAAACATTCTCAGATAAAATAGAAAGAAGTACAAAATATAGGAGATATTAAGAATATTAAGAAAGTAGAATAAGCAAAAACTATATAATAGTTCTGCCATCTTTACTGCTAAAGATTAAGCAAATGTCTATAAAGTTTTTTTTTCCTCTTTTGCATAGTACTTAGCTACAGAATTACATAGTACCAAGAAAGAGAAGAAGCAGAAAAAGTGCTAATTGCTCTTAAGAGTCTTTTTAATGCGAGGAACGAGGAAGACACTGCCGTCAGAGGTCTGCTGAAGGGAGTATTCCTTAGGAGAGTATGGCTTTCCCTGCTCATCCTTTAGCATGCTGAACACCTCGAGATACAGCGAGCTGAGCTGCTGCTTCATCTCCTTTAGACTGCTGCTGTTTTTGCTCTTTTCTTTAATCAGGTGCTCCTTTTCCTCCTTGAGCGAGTCCAGCTCATACTCCAGGCCCATGATATTCTCCATCTTGCGCTTGCGGCAGTTTTGCGCTGCTACTTTATTCTTGCCACGTCGGCGAATGTCACGCACGAGCGTCAGCTGTGCCTCATTCAACTGGTGCTTGGCCATCATCTCGTTAAAGTCATCCACTGGCAGATTAATGATCAGTTCCACAGCAAATGGGATCTGCAAGGCTCTTGCTCGCTCCTCGTCACGCGAGAGCCGGGCCTCGGAGCGCCTTTTCTGCTTGTCTTTGGTGAAAGGTGGCTTGGAGTACCCATTTGCCTCTGCCTGATCTGTCTTTGGTTCATCAGTCTCCTCCTGCACAAGAGTCATGCTGGATTTCTCTGAAAGTGAATGTTGAGGACTGTCACTGTGGAACATCAGGGGAAACATAGCATAATCAGATTCCATGCTTCCAGGATCATTCTCCATCTCGTCCATGTCTGAGTCACTAAATCCAACAGAGCCATCTCCATGCAGGGACTTTTCAGGAGAGCTCATTTTCGGACTGGCATCAAGAGACAAACCAGAATCTGAATCTGGGAATTCAGCAAAGTC
Source organism: Clarias gariepinus (assembly GCF_024256425.1). Taxonomy (NCBI): domain Eukaryota; kingdom Metazoa; phylum Chordata; class Actinopteri; order Siluriformes; family Clariidae; genus Clarias; species Clarias gariepinus. The sequence goes on from NC_071104.1 coordinate 25,124,597, forward strand.
TTCCGTTTTTTCTGGGTTAAAGTTTCCAGGAGAGAGGCTGAGCAGATCCATGGGTTTGAGCAAAGGAGCATTTTGGAGCTCATCTGGCTGTCCATCTGTGTTTCCCCTTTCACAAGGAAGAGATTCACTGTTCACTTTAGCCTCAACTTCAGGGTAAAACATGTCACAGAATTCGTCTGGTCCAAAGCTTTCGTTTACATCTGGGGTTTTCATGTTTATCTGATTAGCATCATTAAAAGCCCCGTCGTAAGTGTTCATGAACTCAGGAGAGCACATATCGGCAGTGCCGGTGGTGACATCACTTAGTTTAGGCAGATACTGGCTATAGTTGGACTCCGGGACACTGGCAGGTTGAGGTGTGTTAACGTATCCTGTCATATCCAGCAGCTCCTGAAAGTTCAGGCAGTTCTAAAAAACAAAGTAAGGGGACACGGTGTTACTTATGTAAACCACATCAAGTGTTTTTCATGTGAGAACAATGGAAAATGTTAGTTTCTGGAAATGGTTATTAGATAGAAAGCTAAGACTACATGGGAATTGGCATATATCACCAACATTTCAGGATAAACCAGCATTTAAATCATGCTTACTGTGAAATGATTTTTCCAAAAAAATGGGAGTCAAAACAAAAGAAGCAAACTTTTCTGCAGTCAACAGTATGAATAGGTGGAGTCATGTGTTTGCTTACTATGCTATCAGACAAGTCTGAGGCCTCTCTATTCCACACGGGGTGGAAACTAGATCACACAGGGAAGTACTGAATAGCAGTCTTACGGTTCTCTCACAACACGCAGAAAAATAGTAAGCAGAACTCTTAGTGTTGAAACCTGACTGCTACCACTTGTGTATGTTAGCCTTATTCAGACAACAACGGTTTCACATGGGACCTGTGGCAATTTGGTAATGCTACTCTGTCATATTTTTGTCCAGTTCAGTAATCTCAGTGTTTTCGACTATGTCCTGTTTACTGGTGCTACCTGGATAGCCAATCTGATGCTGCATTGTGTACTGGAAAAAGGTTTCAGACCACTAAATGCTACGTTAAGTCTTTGCTTATGTATATACAAAAGGATTTAGTACTTTGGCTACAAAACTGCTGCCTTGTCTCCAAAAAAACTTAATCTGTACTGTATATGGGAACCTGATAGAAGGTTGCAAGAGAATGAAAATGATAAAGATAAAGACTTGTTAATTTATAGCCGTTTGGAGACAAAAAGTTAGAAAATTGTATTAAAGTCATCAACCTAAAAAAAAAAAAAACTAATGCAGTCTGAGTAAAGCTTTTTTCCCCCTCAGTCCCTGCGAAAATGTTCAGTAAAAGCGAGTGCATGTTCAGAGCCATACTTGCAGATCCATCCATGTATGGTCCATGGGCCCTGGCAGCAGGGGATTCTGGGTAAGCATTGGTATTTCTCCAGGCATCATGAGATTGGTGCTATCTGTGCAGGGAGGAATGGTGGGATCCAGACAAGGAGGAGCAGACTGGATAAAAAATAAAGACACTTTATAATATATAAAAATTAATATGTTATATAAGTGATTTAGAGTTCTGACATGACTTTGGCAATGGTTGTGAGCATGTGTTGCAAAAATAAGATGTAATCCCCTCTTACCTCTGCTGGCTCCACTAGAGGAAATGTCTCTGCCAGCAGCTGCATGCACTCGTCAAATGACATGCCATCTCCATCCTCTGCTGTAAATGCCACATTCTGTAAGCACAAAGCATGAGGCATCCATACCAGACTGATTTCACACCCAGAGTAAGAAAGACATTAGTTCAACTGCTGACATCTTACACCCTCATCTCTGCTTCACTTCCAATCAATAATTCAGCAGTGAAACACTGTAGCATTAACACAGACCTAAATAAATATTACAGTAGGAGAGTTGTTATGGGGAGGTGTTTCTCTGAAGCTGTAAGCCATCTACTGAAACATGAACCACCTGAGTTGCCGTAATTACACTATGGCAGCAGTAACCCAGCAACTAGGCAGCTGCACCCGACCAGGTCAACAGGAGGGTGGGGTTTTCCTATAACTGAATCATGGGGTGATTCGACGTCTGTGTGTGAGAATATCTGTATGAATTGATCAAATGCTAGATTTTTTCTGTAAGATTTTCATTATTGACAGCATTTTCACTAAATGTGTGTGTTGTATTTAAATGTATCGTTTTTTTTAGTATGTTTAAATGTTTAGTTTTCTTTGTCTTTTAAGTATTTATTTTTCTAGATCCCTGCTGTCATAAAGGCAAATAGGTGACACACCAAACACTAACAAAAAAAAGATTATTTTCACTTGTGTTATTGTCAGTAACTTGTAATTAAATAAACCATAAACTCTGTATGTGCATGTGAGATATTTACATATAACATATTTTAACATATGATTTAAAAATAGATTAATGTATGAATTCATCATTTATTTGTTCATTTTACTTAAAATTTATATAAATGTACTGTAAAAACAATATCCAAGAAAATAAATTGTATGTGTATAAACTGTATGTGTAATATACTATATTATATATGTACACTTAAATGCTTTGTCTTATTAAGATTTGGATTTTTATTGGCAGATCATTTTGCTTCTTTCTACGAATAAAAAAATATTAAAAAATTCAAGCTTGAAATTTGTATAAATGTAGAAATAGGTTTATAAATATAACGTTATAATAGGAAAGACCAAACTACAGTTTTATTATAAGTAGTACTAGAATTACTTTATTCATAATACTTTTGCGAGCTATCCTATTAGCTACTTATTCTTGTAAAATTTATTCACCAGGCAACATAAAAGTGCCAGGGACATCTTGAAGTATAAAGTCATATAATTAATCAAAATATTGATATGTTATCGCTATCTCACCCAGCCCTTATTTTGTATGTCTTCCTGTGTGATGAAACCGAGGCTTTGTTAGTTTGCATCAGAAGGTCATTTGAGTTTGTGGATGTGTGCACATGTGGGTGTGTGTGTTTGTGTGTACCTGTGTGATCTCAGCGGGTGCAGTGTTAGCCTGCGTCAGAGCGTTGTTGGTAAGCGTGGGCCGAGGCACAAACTCTCCAGTCTCCTCGTCAAGCTGTAGCTGTGCCAGAAGCGCCTTTTCTTGTTCCCTCACTATCTGCTGTCTTTTCTCCTCCTCCAGCTCCTTCTGACGCTGCAGCTGCACCTCCTTCTGCCTGTAGCTGAAGTCAAATACCTCTCTCCCAGCTCCCAAGTCTATATCCTGCCTCCACAGGATATCAATCAGATCCATATCCTACAGAGAAAGAGGGAGAGAGAAACAGGACCATTCAGCACCTTTCCACCACGCCCTGTGGCTCTCTAGGGATTTGCACTGGGGTTTTTTTTCTTTCTTTTTTTTTTTTTGCTATGCAGCAGTGAGCACATAGCTCAGCCAAGCCCAGCTCACAAGTCTGTTATCGTGAATGCAATGAAGAGGATGTAGACATGAATAATAAATGCTCATCTCCTCTCATATCACAGCAGCCCACCCACAGTTGGTTAAACTCTAAAACTTAGGCAAAAAAAAGGTAAAAACTGGGTCTTTTCTGTTCTGGCATGAAATTTAGTTAATCTTGTCAAAGCAAGATTACTATTTGGAGACAGCATTTTCACTTGAGGAAAAATGTATTTACTGCTGACCCTTTGAAAAACCTGTCAAACATGCTTCCACAGTCTTCCTTACTGTGTTTAACTCATGCATGAGCTGTATTTGTACGCTGAGCAAGCAATGGATTAAGTTAAACTGTATGTCATGTAATTGGAGTGTACATGACCTGACTGTTAAGAGAGCAAAGACACAAGGCCACTTGTGAGTCTGGTGTGTCCTTCTTATCTGAGTTTGTTGAGGTAGCCTTGTTATATCAGTGTAAGTAATGATCGTGTCTCACTCTGGCTTAAACATGCCAAGGACCGAAGTAGGAAGAAAAAAGAAAACAAATACCATGGAATAAAACCTAAGTTTTAAGAGGCTGTAGGTTAAAATGTACTTCAGTAGGAAGTAATGTACACATATACAGTGTAACGAACATACATATGCTGACTGACATAAATGTTTAGTTAAGCCTCAGTGACTTTACAACGTCAAGGGAGATGAAATTATTAACTGAAGCAAGGCATAAAAACTATACATCCTTCTTTCAAACAGGCATGCATGATAGAAAGAAAAGACTAAAAAAAAAAGAGAGTTGATGACTGACAAGCCTTCAAAAAGCCTGTTTTCTATATTTAACGGATGAAATCACAGAGCCAAAGAACAGCCTCAAAGTTAGGAATGTCCAAATATAAACAGTTAGCCTTTCTCTTTCTCCTCTCAGTGTTTTTTTCAGTCCATTTATTTACAGAAAGGAAATGGCGTGATCACTAGAGTATTGTGTAAAGTCTGTGTAGGTCAGAGGATGATGCCAGAGCATGTGACTTCGCCTTCTGTTAAGGCTGTGAAATATTTACTTCCTTTATTTTCTGAATGTTGATCACAAGGCCTAACAAAAGAAAAGGAAAAAAACTATGGGGATATACAAAGCAGAAGTGCTTATGATGTTTTGGCCTAGATATATGGAAACTAGCAAATTTTCACAGGTTCAAAGACAGAAGTGGAAATGTAACGACGCAGAAGAAACGACTGACAATTTATCAAATACAATACTTCAAATCGACATTAAGATTTCTATGGACAAGAAATACAGGTACCTATCTTTATGGAGAAATTTGGTCCCTACTGATGTAATGTAAAAACATACACATGGGAAACATTTTTTATTAATTTTTTTTTATAAATAAGAGTCTAGTGTGTGCGTGTCTTCATCAGGTCTGAACCAAATAATTTCTGGATTATAGTAAAGCCGTTCTAGCACCGTTTACATCAGCGACATGAACTAGTGCCCAGAGTCTTCTATAGATCATTAATCTGCTCAGCACAGACACAATTTTCAGGCACAGATAATAACCATGAAAGGGCGGAGGGAGGATGGGTGTGATGAAATACCTAAACCAGAACTTCATTCATAGCTCTAAGATGTCTGACTTGAACTCTTGCACACAAACAAATATCTCACTCTCTCTCTGTGTTTATCTGACACAATGGATGGAAGTATTAACTTGTTTGACTTGGATGCTTTTACACATGGGAGTGTTTCATACTTTCATAACTGATCGTACTGTGAGAGGCACATGCCAACGCTGTGGAGAACAGGTTTGTGATCATGTGGGTAAAATGTAGGGTAAAGGGGGTTAAATGCTAAGGATTATAAGGATAATTGCTGAAACTCAATAAATTTAACAGTCATCAAATCATCTAAAGGTAAATTTAGATTTCTATATGGCACAATTACCCAATGCCAGCTTTGCTGTGCAAATAAGCCTGCTCACCAGCTTGTTCTTTTGTAAGTCAAGTAGGGACAGGGGTAGCTTAGTGGTTAAGGCATTGGACTACTGACTGGAAGGTCCCAGCATCACCAAGTTGTCACTGTTGGGCCCTTGAGCAAGGCTCTTAACACTCGATTGCTCAGATGTAAAAAAAAAAAAATTGCTTAAATGTCAAATGCTTAAATGTAAATTGTAGTATTACCATTATTTAACGCATGTTCCCGGTCAAAATGAGTTTACTTTTTACTTTAATTATCACTGTGTGCTTGGGTCCAGCTGATACCCTACAGATGTTTCTACTTCCCCAGGAAATGTACCCAATTATTAGTGTTCCGTCGTTGTTCCATGAGTATCTCAATGATATTTGTCCATACATCAGTATTAGCTTAATTGTTAGTATCTAGACCACACTAGATCAAGGTGCCTTTTGGAGGTTATGACCTTCACTGTGCATATATACAAAGTATACTGTATATTAACTGCACTTTCACAAAAAAAACATAAAAAAGCTTTATACAGTACATCACAACTGAACTGAAACATGAAGTATATTAAAGTTAATAAACTTCTATTTGTTGTCAAGGTCCAATGGAAGCTTGAGGAATGGCTTTGTTGTACCATGGCGTTCCTCTGATGATGCACGTTTTCTCATTTTTTTAAATAAATGCAATTTTTTAATTTACAATAATTTGAAATAGATTTCATTTTACTTAGTCATTTTTCATTAATTTTTTTTCATTTCACATTCTAAGAGGGACATTCAAATCAAACTGGGACTTGTGATGACATTTCTGGTAACTAAACAAGTAAAAATTACATTTCCTGAAGACTTCAAACACAGCGCAGTGATGAGGTTCTAAGCCACAGTAAAACATTTGTGCAAACGTTTTAAAGAAGGCTGCATGTCTGTGCATGATGATCCCAGCTGATTCCCATGAAAATTAAGCTAGTGCAATGCCTGATCCATGAAAATCAATGGATAACTTGTTGCTAACTTGCAGAAGAGACGCTTCTATCTATAGGAAATCACAATCATTCACGAACACCCCTTGCCTATTACAGGAACTTGGCTGGGAGTTATTGCCACATCCCCCATACAGTCCTGACCTCACTCCTAGCTCTTTCCACATGTTTTGGCATTATAAATGAGTTCCTTGGAGGCCAGTGTTACGGGCATAAAGCTGGTAGTCCAATCATATCTCCAGCATACTGAGAAAGCTTTCTTGATCGTATCCAAGCACTAGTGAAACACTGGGATTATATAGAGAAATTAAGGTTAAGGAAATTAATCATTTTTTTAAGCTGCACAATCAAAACTCCCGGTTTGACTTGAACCCACTTTGTACAGATCACAAAAATGTTTATCACATCTAATGAAAAAGATATTTAATTAAATTATCGGATGTTTTTAAGCATATCTCATTATTCCTAATGTAAAGTAGGCATTCTGATATACATAATGATTTGAACATTGAATTATATTGCATTGTCTGTTTTCACATTTATTCCCTCTATGGAATTATGTTCAGCTATTTATGTCTCTGTGACATTTTTATAAAGAATAGAAATCGCCTCACCATGCTAAGCTCCAGTGCTGGAATAAAGTACTCATTACCATACAGTATGTAACATGTATGTTCCTTCTTAGACTAAAAAAGGAAGTAGTATTACAGAATTGGGTCAGTTTCCAGGTAAAGAAAGTACTTAAATATCACTTCCTTATTCGTTCCTTTCAACCGGTTTATCCTGGTCAGGGTCACATAGGATTTGAAGCCTGTGCCAGGAAAACTAGGTGTAGGACAAGCATTATTGAAACATGAAATAAAGGTATCAAATTGTTCACTTCCTTCTCACACAGGTGTTTCTATAAAAGGTACATTTTTGTAACCTTATTATGTAGCTTTCAGAAGGTGCAGTAGTGTTTCTTAAGATTTAATTATGTATTATAAAGTACAAAAGATCAACCCATGGTAGCACTACCCCGGCAACAAGGAAAAGTGCCTTCATTTCTCAGTGTGAATGAAAGGTTAGTACAAAAAGGTACACCACATGTGTACCAACATTCACACACTCTTTCGCTCATTTTAAGTGTAGCTAATCCACTTTCTGGCATGTTTAAGGAGCAGGATGGAAACCCACACAAACATTGAGAACACATATATAATCTGTGCTCAAGAACATAATATCACTTCCTCTTTTACAAAAATAAGGGGAATTGAAAGACTTCAGTTGCGTAACTACACTGCTTTTCTTTTTTATATGGAGAAAAGAAAAATGTTTGCGAAACCTGTTCAGCACCTGTTTATTAAACAAATCTATTGTTCCTTAATAAAAGGTAGAACAGAGTCTGAGAGGTGTCCTGATCACAAAATAAACTTACATTATTAGTATTATTCTCTATGTGCATAGAGAACTGCATGTTCTCCCCGTACTTAGTGGGTTTCCTCCGGATACTCCGGTTTCCTCCGACAGTCCAAAGACATGCAGGTTAGGCTAATTGGAGTTCCCAAAATTACCCAAGGTTTGTGAATGTTGACCAGAGTTTCAACCATGGTCATAAAAATGGGAAAAAATATAATGGTCAACACTGGCCTCCACACTCCCTAATTAGACAACAGAGGTTCATGGATGGATGGACTTTTTATATTGGGTTCAGACTGTTTAAAAGTTAATCTTGTAATAATAATATGTATTGTGTAACACCTGGCCGTCAGCACAAAGTGGTCTGGCAAGACAAGAGTTGCCTAAAGACAAAAAAAAAAAAAAAAAACAGCGCCGCCTCTGATTGTGTAACGCGAGTGTAACGTTAGAGGAAGATCAAAGGCTAAGAGTCTGAGAGCACGAGCTCGCACGCTATGGGGCTGAGTGAAGGGGCAGGAGATAAGATGGAACGGAACAATAACACGTTTATATAGAGATATCATAGGTTAATGTGACATTACGGTGGGTTATGAGTGGCTAACTGAGGCTGTCCTTCTGGATTCCGGGACTGTGTTTGGCTGCGCGGTCCAGCTTCCATGACTTGGCAGAATTTTCATCAAGAGCACGCGCAGGATCAGACCCAGCGCAAGAAACGCCTCCTGATAACGGATAACGCTTTCTCCACAAAGTTGCTTAATTTATTTAAAAATAAGAGATTATGTAAATGATCCGCGTCCGTGGTATAATTGATGATGACACACTGACAGTGTCGCTAAAACCACAGCAGTCTCTCGGTGATGTTCAGCCCGAGCAATATATCGAAAGTCCCCAACATTACACACTTCATGCACTACTATCCATCAGTGAAACGGCGAGACGCGTCAGAGACAGGTTGACAGGTTCTTTGAAATAAAAATTAACTGTACAATAGATCGTCTCTTTATCGGATGTTAAAACAGTAAGAATGAGTGAGAAAATATTTACCTGTTGAATCGGGTGCATTTTCGGTAACTCAATCTCCATCATTTTGGCGAGATTTACTGTCTTTCCTCAAAAGGGAACTCCCGATATGTTGTGATATTCTGTATTTCTTTAAACCACGAAAAAGAAATAAAACAGTCTAAATTAATCACGGACGCACTGCCAGCCGATGATGACGGAAATACACACTGTGGAGTTATGAAAATTTACAGGAAGCCCCAGGCATGTGATTGACCCGCCCCAAACCACCGGCATCCAATCAGAGTCGCTGCTTGGGCTGAGGATGGATTCGCCCCTTTTCTACGCAACCACAAGCAATCGGACTATTTCGCTCTGAGGAGATATATGGGAACTATTATGTGAATTGCACAATCGCTACACTATAATGTGACTTTGAAGGTCACAATTAGGTGGTGAATTAGTGTAAATGCTTCCAAATACCCCGGTCTGTGCCATACAAAAACTAGAGACGTTTTGTACCGCAATACCAATACCTAGCAGACATGCATAACACCGGAATGGGACTCAAAATAGAGTATGTCTGACCATAGGTAAATGCCCTCTATCTGACCTGTAAAGACGAAGTGATGGCAATATTTGCCACCGTGGCCTTGAAAATCATGTCCTAACCTGCTTGTAAAACTCTCCGCCTATTAGCTTGCGACCTCTACTGGTCACCTGCTCACTTGTGAAAATTTCATTGGACCCAAAGTAGAATCTGACTTTTCCCCCTTTGCCCATTTTTTTTTTTTTAATCAGCCAGAATCTTGTTTCGGGGACAATCACCCAATATCAAAGTGTGGCTGTACACGTTAGTTAAACATAGTCTATTTTGTATGAAGTTTTAAACTAAACTATGTACAGTAGTTTAGTTCTGTCTAAACCTTTGTACATCTGATTTTTTAACAACATTACAATGAATCCACACACACACGGTGTGTTTTAAAAAAAACACATAGACTGTACCTTTGCTTATCCTAAACCTTAAAAGTCAATATATTGTATCTTATTGTGTATTTTCATCTGCCCTGACACATGACATTTAATTCTAAATTATGATCTATTTAAGGGTACAACCGCCGTCCATAATGTGCAGCTATGCGCTTTAAATCGTTAAACCATATTATTCAAGGTTCAATACAGTAACGTTACCGTGTGAAAATAATGCATAATACATAATACATATTCAAGTAATAGTCTATCCCAGTATCAACACTTTTTTGTTTGAGAGTGTACTCTGCTGCTCAATGAGGTTATTTTTTAAATAATTTCACCAAGTTTACTGACACGTATCTGTGAAGAACTTCACACTCTACCTCCAGTCTACCCACTAAGCCCTGTGCCTGACTGAAAACTACACCAAAATCGAAACTTTTTTTTCTTTTCCCCCTCTGCCTGAAGCGCGTCCGTGATTGCGCGCTCACGATTGGCAGCTCCACGTCGACATTCTTCCAGCTGTGTGCGCGAGCGACGCGGAAAGACACGGCGGCGTTAAGACGCCTGAGCGAACCCTCAGTCCGGGCAAAAAAACCCCAAAAACGAGTAAAGACCTCTGCGGGGAGATCTTAATTCTGATTGCCAATATTTAATTACTGTGCTTTCGCTTGTATGCATTTAATTCATGCTCGTGCATGAAGTGCTGCAGCTGTGAACTCCAGCAGGTATGTTCAACATTTTTCTCTCTTCTGCAGAAAGTGGGTTACCTGCACTCTCTCTCTTCTGGTGCACACATAATGGCTAGTAACCGAGTTTGATTGAAAACCATAGTTTGTGCTTTATTACGGTGGGACGAAATAACTTGTTGCGTGCAGATGTCATTCTCGTTAACTGCACGTCTTTGGTTATAGTTCTGTTTTGCATTCCCCGGGGTTTAATATTTAGTTTAGAACAGTTACGCATTCGGTTTAGAATAGTTAAGCGCTAACTGTGTTGGTAAACCATTCCAGGATTGACGGGTCGTTTGATTTTCATCACATAATGGGCTTATGCACAGCTCCAAATAGACACGTCAGCTGTTTTACCTATCCCCCGCTATGACTGTTCACTTCACATCCTTGAAGCAAGGTAAGGCTGAGCCTTGAAAGTAAACCTGAACCATTCTCATGTCGAGTCATAGTTTCATTTCCCACTACTACTTATTTTATTACATATAAAGAAGTTATGTTCATGTAAACGCGAACCCATATGTGTCAGATGTGTAACTTTATACTGTATATAGATATCTGTGAGTAATAGAGGAAATGAACATCACAGTTCAACCGGAGACATTTTATCATTTTCCTTTTAATTTTTATTCCCTTTACAATCACTACAATCCCTTACCATCATTATAGGCCTCTCAGCTCCTGCTCATCCATATTTTACTTTCCACATTTGTTGCATCCTGAATAGTTAATAAAATGTATTGCTTTTAACATGTTTGTTTAATTGTTTGAATGTGTAGAATAAGAGAGTGATCATTACTGGGTAAGAAGAAAAAAATTTACATGCTGTTTGAATTAATTTGAGAACTCTAACATGCTTTTTCCCTTTTTTGATTCTGACATTGGGAAGGTGAGAAGTTCTATAGGAGGAGAGGATTAGCAAGTTCTTCTGTGGCTTTCCAAGTAAAGTTCTGTAATATACTCTGGCTCTAGTTGTTTGCAGTCAGTGCATTACAGAACTTTGTTTTGGGAGTTTAATGCTCTGGCCTGGAGGAAACAAATATTACATCTGGAAGGGAGGAATAACAACCACACAAGCCCCCTGATGGCGCTTGGCCCTGTCTCTTCTTCAGCGACCATAACCAAATGAAGTTGTCTCAATTAGTTTTTATGTGTAACATTTGCATTGTTATTAATCTTTAATTAAGTGCAAACTTTTAGAGGATACACAAATAGAAGGATAGTATTTATTTTACACCAAACTGACTTTATGAAAATTTATAACATTCACTACTCTGTTAGTAAAGAAGCATTTTGTAGTCTAGCTATATTAAAAGAATTGTTGAGTGTTTGTGTTTTTTTTTTTTATACCTCCAGACCAAGAGGAGGCAGACTACAACAATGTTGACAGTTTTTGCTGTTTTAGGTTAAAGGGTTTAGGATAGTAATGAATAACAATCCAGCTTCTGCTCAGACCTGCACATGCCTGGCTTTCTGTCAAAGGTGCATGGTTGTTCAGAAGGGCCCAGGTAACAAGAGTATATAGAGCTCACTATGTCTGCAAGGCTTAACATCCTCAACCCAAATAGTATGTCCTGCTTTAAACCCCAAGTGAACTGAAATCTAATACAACTAAAAGAAATCATACAAGATTCAGAAGGCAGTGGCTATTTTTGTTAGACACTGTTGTTGTTGGTCTTTCGGTTGCTTTCATTAATAAATTACATAAATCATTTACTCATTATAAACATAAACCTTATGTGTTTTTCTTCTTCGGCATGTACTTTTTTTCAATTTGTAGGTCATAATGTAAAATTCTGTATACTTTATATTAAAAAAGGTTCAATATGTGTTTAACAAGACATGTATACATGTATGCAGCATAATGCATCATGCTTTAAATAAATTTATGATGCTACCTGCTAATATATATATATATATAGAGAGAGAGAGAGAGAGAGAGATACATGGGTGTGTTCAAGCCAAACTGGGACTTTTGATAACAGAACAGGGTTGTGAGAGTAAAAACTCTCTATTCCTTTATACAATCCCCTGCTATACATCAGAGACATTGTTGGAGTGCCTGCTTCATTTCTGGCCTCCCAGGAGCTCCTTTGATGTCCCAAACATTGTGGAAATCACATGGAGGGAGGTCATGACTTAATGGGGGATGTGGTAACTCCTGTAATGTACCAGTAGTGTTTATGAAATGATTGCGTGTACAATCCCCACACACAGATGGGTCTCCTCCACAAGTTGGTAACAAGTTATTCATCGCTTTTTCAAGGACCAGGCATTTCACTCGCTAAATATTTGAAGGAACAACTGCAGTCGGCTCTGAGCCATCTCAGCTAGGATTATCATTCACAGATGTATGGCCTTTATTTAAAAGTCTCATCATCATAATGTGCTTAAAGTCCTCTGAAACTCTTCAGTAAAGAAGTAATATACAGGCGAGATGGGGAGTTGTAAGCCCATTAATCAATACTGGCCAGTTCAACCCCCTAAATATAATATGATGATTAATTTAAATTACCAACTGTTATAAAACATGATACAGTGGTTGGCTTTTCAATTTAATGTAATTCTCAAGCAAAAAGAATAATTGGTCATAAAAAAATGACTGGTTATTAGAGAAAAAAAGCAAAAAGAAATCTCTTCCCAACAGGAGGTTTGCTATTTTGTAATACTGGAGCAACAAATTGATGCATTACATATTTAATACTTTTATACAAAATAAAAAAATTTATGCTATTCAACTGCACTAGTTGTATAGGCTGTCTAGAGCATGGTGTTTGGTATGTCCATTTGTCTTAAAATTTATGTGAAACTTGCTATTTGAAAAAAATAATTGGCATGTGGAGTGGGGGATGGGGATTGTGTCCTCAGACACCCCTAAATGGGTGTATATATAAACCCCTAAATGTTGAACACAAAAAGCTACGCCCTTGATCAGCTGCCTACATATAGCATGTGTTGTCCAATCCAGTGTTTATTGTACAAGCTCCCTGGATACAGCACAACCCTGACCAGGACAAATCAGTAACAGAAAACAGATATAACCTGTTTTGTCTAAAAGATTTAAGCGGTGTTTAAAATAAGAAAACCCACAGTGATATGCATTTATGGCCTTTCAAACTGGACTGGAATTCACATGCATTTCAATTGTTTTTGACGTTTCTGAAGTAATTCAGACACAAGTAGCAAACATCAAGCTCATGTTTCACTACCACAATACCAAATACAGACTGCACAGCAGAGGAAACTGAATACTGAGATTAGCTGAGTTTGTTTTATTCAGACCTGGCCTGCTTGATTATTCAAGCAAATGATTTCAACTAAACACTTCTCAGGACACATAAAGAAATCTGCCATAGTGAAGACAGAACTTAGTTCACTCATTCAATAACCATAATTTGGGTAATAATTCCAAATCAATTAATAAAAAGGACAGAAAATTAGGCCTACAATTGGATGTTAAAATAAAAATAAGCATGAGTTAAATTAGATGGAAGTTGATTTATGTTCTCAAATCATTACAAATAACTCAACATTCAACCAACGCCTAACCAAGGATGCCATAATAAGCAAATCTTAACACACTTACCTGAAATGTATATTTCCTGTTTGGTCTGTGCTATAAAACAAATTTTCCACAAATAAAAACGTCACGCTGTACTTTATATTGGTTAAACTGGTGATGAGAAATTATCAAATCACAAGAAGATTGACTCATAAGAATGCTAAAAGACCCGGGTTTGATGTTAGAATGGCTGTATAACAAACGGCTCACTGAGCGATATGAAGTGCACTCGGTCTATAGTAAATAACCGTTATTTCCTAGCCTATGTAGTGCCCTTGTGTAGGGAATAGTCACGTGATTGGGATTCCGCTTCTCCCTCCTACTCGTCTAGGAGCTGGCTGACCTCTGACAGAGCGCCGCTTTCCGGCTCGCAAATACGGAAGCAGCATGGCGTCAAACACCGACATCTCCGAGCGCCAAAGAAGTGCACGGCAAAGACTGAGAATTATAGCCGGCCATTTGCAGAAAGGCGAGGGAAATGGACACATGGCGTTATCCACGCAAGAGTGTAAAGCCGAGACGCCCAGGTCCAACGCTGCTAAAGTGACTGCGGTGCCGAAAAGAAGGTAAGCGGAGAGGATGCGGGGCAGAGTGAGCACTCGGAGTGCATTTAGCCTAGCTACTGGAGCTAGCGCAAACTGCAAATGGTATTAACGTATTAAAACAGCCCTTTTTGTTTTGACACAGTTTGATGAAGATGTGCTCGTACTGCCGAGGTGACGTCCGAATGCACTAGTAGTTTGGTTAACTATGTTAATCAGATAATCTTCTAACTTTGGGCATGTGTTAATTAATATGAGTAGGAACAGTAATAGTAGCAGCTGTGTTCAGTGAGCAGAATACAAAGCTGCTGTCTCCAAACAACGTGTTCATTCATGCTGGGATGTGGGTGCGGTGGAGACACAGCTCTCTGTCTCTGTCTCAGGCACGGAGAAATCTGGAAGAATGAGCCAACACTCCGTCACTGATCTATAGGAAAGAGTGAACAAACTGTTAACTGTAAACTACACGCCCTTCCCCTAAACCTGTTGCATTGCAAACCAGGGTTTCACAGACTCTAGGTTTAAACCACACTGTTACTGATTGGTCAGGGAAAAAGTGTTGCTTAAAGTTTCAGCCGCAAGAGTTATCTGTGCACTCCTCTTAATAAGATGTTGTTTCCAACCAGAGCAGTGGTGATTTAACCATTAGGGCCCTTGAGCAAGGTGCTCATCCATCTCTGCTTCAGCTGCGCTGTATCATGGCTGAACCACTAACCTGACCCCAGCTACCCAAACAAGCTAAAATAGCCATTGGACATGCATTATAATTGAAATGGAATGAAAAAGAGGATAACACTCTTACTCTCTCACTCATCATCTATACCGCTTTATCCTGTATTCAGGGTTGCAGGGACATGGAGCCTATCCCAGGAGACTTAGGGAATAAGGCAGGGGACACCCTGGACAGGGTGCCAATCCATCATATAATATATATATATACACACACACACACACTCTCTCATTTACACACTGGAATTTGGGAACGCCAGTTAGCCTAACCTGCATATCTTTGGACTGTGTGAGGAAACTGGAGTACCCGGAGGAAACCCACCAAGCACGGAGAGAACATGAGGATAACAAACTGCATGAAATCAGCACCTTTGTGTCAATCATGTCTTACCCAAAAAAGCATGGTTTAATTGAACTGTACTGTTTTTACTGGCATCAAGCAAAGGTTTTACTCAGTGAGGTCTTCAATTAAGATATTTGACAAAGTAGAGGAAAAAACGTTATTTGTATGAAAAAATAATTTAAAACAATTCATATAAATGTTTACTTTGCTCACAAGTGTGAATTGTTTTACCTTTCAAATAATCCAATTCAATTTTATTTATATGGTCATTTTTTAAACAATTTTAACAATGGTCATTGTTACAGGGCAGCTTAACAGAACTTTTAAAAATGGTCGAAATGAGTATAAAATGTGTGAAGAAATATGTATAAATCATAATTATTAGTTTGTCCCTGATGAGCAAGCCAAGGGTGACAGTGAAAAACTCCCTGAGGTGGCAATAGGAAGAAACCCTAAGAGAAACCAGAGTCAACAGGGAACCCGTCCTCATTTGGGTGATAACGGATGGGGGTGATTGATTTGTCGGCATGCAGAGTGTTAGGAGGCTGGAAGTTCAATAAAACAGAAAAAGTGTTTAAGTAAATATGTCCTCCACTTCTATTATTGATAAAACTGTTTTTAGCTCTATGCATCAGCAGAGTCCACGACCATCTTAATGGTCTAGAGAAACCTCCATACAGTCAGTTGTTTTAATTTGTTTGTTTGCCCATGTTTTTGTGTGGTACTTTTTGTCTGTATATTTTTAGGAAAATATTAATTATTATTTATATATTTAGTTGTATTAATTCACTATGTATTCTGTTATTATTTACCCTTCTTCTGCCATGAACGTAGCATTTAATGCTGAGCATGGTGCTAAAATATAAATTATTCAGACCTAACAAGGACAGATATTGCCAGAATAAGAAAAGATTCCAATTTGCTGTTCTGTAATGCATGCGTATACTAATCAATAAATGCTTCCTTAAAAATAGTCTTTCTCTTCTATAGTGACAGCTTATGCGTTGGCTTGTGGTAATGCTGCATGAACGAGCGTGCAGTAATTGATGTAATGAAGCTTTTTACAATGTAATGTTTATTTACCGTTTTGGTAGGAGGCTTTAGTGTCAGTGCTTTGTAGCAGTCAGAGGTAAAGTTGTTTCTTTAAGGTTTCTAACACTAGAAATTATTACCAACACAGGGCGTTATAAATTGTAATGTCTTAGTATCAAGTTATGTTAAAATAACAATGTCTCAGTAAAACAATTGTAATGTCTCAGTGTCAAGTTGTTGTGTTACTTTAATAACTTTAAACAAAAGGGAATAAACACTAATGTCAGTG
The DNA here is from genome assembly GCF_024256425.1 of Clarias gariepinus. Classification (NCBI taxonomy): domain Eukaryota; kingdom Metazoa; phylum Chordata; class Actinopteri; order Siluriformes; family Clariidae; genus Clarias; species Clarias gariepinus. The sequence continues at coordinate 25,141,526 of NC_071104.1, forward strand.
AGGGAAGGACTGATTACAGCTGTTGAGACTTAAGTGGCATTTAATATGGTAACAAGGTTAATATGGTAACAGCATAACATCACAACCATCTGACGTTAGGAAAAATAATCAACACTGTTTTTTTTTTCTTGTTCCTTGGATATGGTATTTGTTTCTTAAATAATCGATCAGTTGTTATTGCAAAAAGGGGGAGGGGGGTTCATCTTTTTGAGGCTCCAGATAAATTCTAATGAACAGAGTAATGACTTAGTGTTATTTCTTATAAAATTATTGTGTGTGAAGGGATTTTGCAATCACACTGGTTGCACGTTTTTTTGTGCATACCCAGCAGTCTAGGGGTTAAATTAGGAAGTAATGGTGGGAGAGCCGTTATACTTTCAGGCTTAATAAAGTGGGAACAGTTCTGTTGGTTATGTGTCACTATAAGAGAAAGGAAATGTAATGCAAATGGGTGTGATCTGTTTATCTCCTCAGGGCTTTATTTAAATGGCTGCACTTGTGTCCTTGTAAGGTTTTTAGCAAAGTTTCATGTTAAGGTTGCCATAAATCAATGGTGTGTAACTAATACTCTTACTGAAAGCTCTCGGACTTTAAAAACTGCCTGTTTATAAAATTATTACTAAATATTTAGTTTTAGTAGCAATATTCAATGCATACTCTTTTGTAAACTCTGTATTGTAATCGTGTGTGTACCTTTTTAATTTAGTCAGCAGAAGTTTCGACACACACTCACCTCTGATTGGCTAAGGGTTTTGGTGGCCTGACTTCAGCTTCCACAAAAGGCATGGTTCTCTCCTACTGTTTTAAATCAGTAGTGACATCTAGTGTCAGACACTGACAATCAGACCTTATTCCTAACCTGCATCATCTAAATTCAGCTTTATGGAGAATCTAGTAAATAAGCTGTTTCAGCAAACATGCTATTGGGGTTCATCGGACAAACCTACTGTATGAGAGAATATGCTTCTGATCTATTTAAAGAAAGTTCTTTAGGAGGTTTTTTTTTGGTACGGCTGCACGATTTAATAATAATAATAAAAAATTATTATAATATTTTGATGCATATAACAATTGTGATTTAAACTGCGACATTTAACTATTAAATGGACCATTTTTATTTATCTAGGCTAACAGTCATATTTATCTAGGCTGACAGTGAATAATGGCACAAATTATGACATTAAGAGGATGTTTGACTATTTTATCTCACACGTATTAAAAACCTTAAATTATTGACCAACTCCATAATTTTCAGCCTCTCTGTGTATTACCTGTAATTAATTGTAGCCTTTTGTGATTAATTGCACATTACATATATTAATCTCGATTTTTATGCATTTAATTGTGCAGCACTGTTTTTTAGACTAATTCTTCTTTTTATAATTCTGACGTACTTAATGTCAACTAATAAATGTTTATTTATTTATTTATTTATTTATTTATTTATTTATTCATGTTGCAATGACCAAAAGCTTAACACACTGGAATGATTCTTGTGCATTTAATGAACCGCAGAAGTAAGATAAATCCAACAAAGCTAAATAAAAGTTTGTTACAGTTTGTGATTTATTTTTCTTATATTAGTTGATGGTTTTATTTGTTGAAAGTTAGCTTTTTAGGCATGGCCGAATGACCACCATATTACAGGCCAGGTGCCCAGAGAATCGGGTTACTGACGCTAAGTGTCACTAAATGAGAGTTACTAATGGTACCAACCTTTAACGGCTTGAGAGACACTTGTCTTTGACCTAGAAATATGTCACTTAGGAAATTTAGGTCAGCATTTTATCATCTTATGTGTTAAATAGAGCATGTGAGAAGGAGATGGCTTTCATTTTTAATGTTCTTAGTATCCCTGTTCATTTCTCAAACAAAATATTCCATCTATAGCAGCATTTTCGGCTACATGATTTTAGTTTTGCTATTTTTTGTGTACCTCTTACAGGCATTTAGTGTATACAGCCACTGTCATGTTAAATGCTATCATGACATTTGCACAATGGGCTAATTTGTTTATAAAATTGTATTATTTTTATATTTGTTGATGTAGTCATTCTATTTGCAGTTATATTTCTAGATCAGATGTTGTTCCTTATATTTCATCAGCATGATGAGTTGTTTATTACAGGTTAAAATGTCATGCGTTGACATTAAGTTGTCATCCAGTAAGATAGATTATGTAAGATTATTATAAATATAGAAATATTATGCACATTGAAAGATTCTGTATGGAAAACCCTGAAAATTCTCAACAAGGCATGTGGTCTGTCTAGACCAAAAGTATTTTTGGTAAAATATTGTTATAAATTATTAATATAGTTTTTCATATAGAATATTTCAATCACTGTGGAATTCCTAACCTTAGTTTATGTAGATGATATTCAGTCATTTTTTTTCAGTATGCTGCCTTATTTAGATCCCGTAGGATTACTGTATCTAAGCTGAAGGCCAGAGCAAGTATAATCTCTTTTTATTTTGTTTTAATTGGCTACTCGTGTTAAATTCTTTATGAAATACTTTGTATAAGGTTAACATTTTTTTCCCTTAATCTGGGATCATTGGGTTTGGGGTTAATGTCTTGTTAAAAGGTCACTAAACTTAGAAATGTCCTGGTGCTTTCAGCATTCAGTCTGCTGTTAAAATTAGAGACAGCTCATGGGATCTGTTCCAAAATGCAATATTTTCTATGCAGTTCTCTCTAAACCTATTGAAACTGCAAGGACAATCGCTTATTACTAGAGACAATTGACCTTGAGATCAAAATGATTATAAATGAACGTATACTGTATATGTTGGATATACTGTATGTACAGTACCAGTGAAATGTATATATATGTATATATATAGTTTTGTTTTACAGTGTATATATAAAAACTGAAGACATTACAATTATGACAGAAGTAATATGAAATTATGTAGTCAACAAAAACATGTTAAATAACCCTAAATATGTTTTGTATTTTTAATTCTTTAAAGTAGCCACCTTTTGCTTTGACAGATTTGCAGACTCTTGGTATTCTGTCAGCCTTCTGAGGTAATTATCTGGAATGGTTTTCCAACAATCTTGAAGGAGTTCCCCCGAGGGGTTGAGTAGTATTTGGCTACTTTCCTTCACTCTCCGGTCCTAGTCATCCCAAACCATCTGAGTTGGATTTAGGTCAGGTGATTGTGGAGGCCAGATCATCTAATGTACTGTAGCACTCCATCACTCTCCTTCTTGGACAAATGGCTCTTACAGTACATAACCTAGAGGTTTGTTTGAGGTCATTGTCCTGTTATTGTTCTAATATTACCAGCAAAATACCCCCACAGTATCATCTTCTCGTGCTTGAATCGAATCAAGTGTGAAAGCTAGCTGAGAACGGAAGTTGATTGCTGTTTAGACACTAAAATCTTTCATTGGGGCGCACCACAGACACATAGACAGGAGGCAAGGTTGAGGAGAAAAAGGGTAATTTTATTAGGAAAAAAATGGGAAAAGGAAAGGGTTTTCAGGAGTGTGGAAGGAAAGAAGTGGTGAAATGAAGTGCAGGTGTGCAGCAAAAGGGGGCCTTGACGTGAAATGCAGTGACCTTTTTCTCTTCGGCAGCTGGATCACGAAGTCTGACTCTTGGCAAAGGTGAAAGTGCTGCGTCAGCTCCTTCAGTCCATTGGCGGCTGTCTGTGCAGTGATCAAACGGCAGTGCTCAGTCCACCTGCCTTTAAAATCGCTGGGGCACATCTCCCCACTCGTATGCCACTGTCTGTTTTAACATCTGCCATGCATTCTTCTTGCTCCCAAAACTCTGGACCTTGAGCAAAGCTCCATAGAGTACAGTAATAACAAGCATAGCATGAAATTATCTTTTTTTTTCTCTTCTTCTCTTGTGTTAAAGGGTGGCTCTTGGTCCAAGTAGGTGCATACTGCCACCTGCTAGTATTGAAGGGGGTAAATACACAAGTGTGTATAATAATAAACCTATAAGCGTGTTCTAATAATCCTATCCTCTGCGGCAGAGGTAGCTCTCGGTCTTTCTTTTTAGGGACATTCTTCATGAGAGCCAGTTTCACCATAGCGTTTGATGGTTTTGGCGACATTCTAAAGCAGAAAATGTTACAAATAAAACAAAATGTAGCTACTTTTAGACAATATAAATATAAAAAATATTCTGGGTTTTTTAACACTTTTTTGTTTACTACATAATTCCATACGTGTTCCTTCATAGTTTTGATATCTTCAATATTAGGATACAATGCTGAAAATAATAAAAATAAAGAAAACACACTGAAGGAGATGGCCAGTGTCTAAACCTATGTTTAGTGTTAAAGTTAGCCATTTTCGCTTTTACCCATTGCATATGAAAGTATAATGTTTTATAATTTAAACTGTAAACTAGCTGATACGTAGCTCAGTGGTTAAGGCATTGAACTGCTGATTTAAAGTTTTCAGGTTCAAACCCCAACACCACCAAGTTGTCACTGTTGGCCTCTTTGAGCAAGGGCCTTAACCCTCAGCTGCTGAGATAAGATGTATAATAAGATTAAAAGCTGTTACTCCGGTTAAGGGCATCTGCCAAATGACGTAAATGTAATGTATTATATAACAATGAGTTCATTATTTTCAAAAAACTACTATGAAAATGCAATATACGATTGTCTGATTCATTCTGCTTTTTATGAAGGACTTCTCTTAGTAGTTGTGTGGTGTCAGCAGAGTCCTGATGCTGGTTAATCCAGTGTTTTTTAGGATGACTGTGATCTGTAGGTTGCTGAGACCTGATACAGACCGGGGCCAATGGGCACTAGTGCTTTATCCCTGTCACCTCTTCTCAGTTATTTACCTTTATTCAGCATGCCCTGCGTTCGTCACTATTCATATGCCTGTCACTCCACATGCAGCTTATGAGTTATGCCACAGGAGCAGAGATAAAATCATGAGTTATGCTGGTTATTTATTCTGCTCTCTCACTCATGTCCATGCTCTCTGAACTGATTTAAAGCACATACACACCTTTCTCTTTCTTGTTCTTTCAGAATGGATTGCTCATAAAGCCAGGTGTACTGTAGCTTTATTAAAAATAGTACAAATTGATGTTTTTAGCATGTTGCATCTTATTTATCTTATTTAAAAAAAAAATTTAATCATTCATTTTATTTGAATGTTAGGCTGCAAACATACAGAAACATTATCAAACACTTTCTTTACCGTCTCATCCATACAGTTGCCAGAAAAAATGGGTTAATATCAGTTTTTCCTGACATTTAATCCTAGTAAACATTCCCTTCCTTAGGTCACTGCTTCATTTTAAGAATGTGAAATGACAATAATAGTAGAGATAAAGATTTCAGCTATACTGTATTTCTTTATTCACATTTCCAGTAGGTCAGAAGTTTACATACACCTAGTATATGTTAGCATTGCCTTTATATTTTTTAACATGGGTCAAACCTTTCATGTAGGCTACCTCAGGCTTCTTACAATAAGCTCCTGGAATTTTAACACAATCCTCCTGACCAAAATGAACATTTTCTGCACAATAAACACTCCCGGATTTGGCCTAAACCCCCCTCGTATATTTACAGATGACTAGGGAAGTGAATATGTTCAAGGTGTTTGTTTAATTGGAGTTGTTGTCTATAATTAAGTGGTTTGTTTTCACAATTTGAACAGCAGGTTTATGGTGACATTTCTGGGGCAGTCCTCTAACACGGATCCAAAAACTCTGTTTCCGAATGTGTGTGCAGCCAAACCTCTAAAATTAGATCATTTATAGTTTGACAAGTGCGTCAGTGTATAGATCAGTCCATTTGTTCACTAAAGTGCCGGTTGCATGTTCTGAATGTTTGGTTGATCTTGGTGCTTTCAAGAGCATCATGCAATATGCATTATGAAATCAGTTTATAGCCAGATTAACTGTACATTAGAGGTTATATTATGCAGGCCCATCAGCTCATTACAAAGGACAACAGTATGATTTTATTAATTCTGACACCCCTCTACTTTTGTCTGTCTGTCTGTGTGTGTGTGCGTGTCTCTCTCTCTCTCTCTCTCTCTTTCTCTCTCTTTCCTCCTTTTCAGGCAAGAAACGATGAAGTGGAATGGCTGGGGTTACAGTGATTCCCGTTTTTTTTTTAACAAGAAGGGCCAGGCAGAGTTTACAGGCAGAAGGTTAGTATGCACATTTGTGAGTAAAGAAAACTTGCATTTTCAAAGTTGCACGTTCTGCCCTTTGTGGTAGAAAAATGTAATTGCAACGTACATTATTATGGAGCATTTTTGTCCCTGGACTTAACAATACTATTTTGTTCATTCTAGAAACTAAAACATGGGATCTTAAACATGATGTGAAAATATGAGGAATATAAAAGTACATTTTTATTGTCTTGTAGCAGACTGGAGTCGATCTGTGAGAAATATCGGTGTCTCTCCATATGGTTCGGCACACAAATGAACCAAGGATTATTGGCAAGGTTTAACAGTAATAGTACCCAATACAGATTTTGATTTCCTGAGTGTTTTTGCACATGCACAAATACTATTGTCATGTGCTTAAACTGCCTTTTGTGTGCACACAAACTGTATTTTCATTCTCTCTCTCATGCTCTCTCTGCTCAGCAGGATTGCCAGATCACATTGACACAAAACATGCCTTTTATTTTGTTTTTTCATTCTTTTTGTTCAAAAGAATGTGGTCAGTACCCTTTTCCCTTACATAACTGTGAATGCAAAATATACATAAAAAGAAAGAGAACAAGAACATTAAATTTTAAAAAGACTCCTTATGCCTCATATTGTAATTTAATTCAACAATTGTGTGTATAATATTTCATTTAAACAATAAAACATAAACAATGTTGTTTGGAAATCTTGGGGAAAAAGTTCCTTGTGTTCTATAAGTTCTATAAAATTCTATTCATCTCTCTTTTTTTCTGAAACTAAAAAATGATCAGATCCTTGACTCAGAAACCATGATCCAATCCAAACTTGAGTTTTGTGGGTTAATTTTTTACCCATTATTTTTTTTATGGTAGCTAAATGACATGTAAAAATGACATTGTAAAATGGAGAACATTTTCTTTATCCCTGCAGAAATGTAGTGAGCACCACCAACCACACAGTTTGTGTTAACCCTGCCCAGGGTTTGTTCTCAATTCAGAGTGGTGTGCTGGTGCCATCTAGTGTTTAGGTTTATACTTTGCTCTGTCTTTTTACGAGAAAGTCTATTCTATTTCCGTATTATTAGTTCTCTTTATATACCACAGAACTTAATTGTGCTTAAAAGTTGACTTTATAAAGCTGTTAAGTTCACAGTGTTTCAGTGATGGATCTTGGCCAACTATGTGGGAGGCCTGGGCTGGGTTCCGCACCCAGCCACTGAAGTTACACTAGTCAGTGCACTCTTCTTCCCAGACCTAAGCGGGGATAAAATGGGAGTGTTGCATCAGGACATCATTGTAAAACCTGTGCCAAATACTTTTTTTTTTTCTGTTGTTACCCCAACTGAGAGGCCAAAAGACGAACAGCAACAAGCTGTTAAGCTGTAAATGTTCACACTAGTAAGTGTCAGACAAAGATTAAATTTTGACAAACAATTAAAATTTTTGTGACTATTTTTGTGTTTCTTGCATGCAGCAAGCAACATTTGAACTGAGATTTTCTTGATCCTGTGCTAGTTTAGTCTGAAGAATTAAAACAACAAATCCAAATTATTTTCTTCAATGATTATTCCTATGGAAATCTCTTTGGATTGTGTAAACACACAGGTAAAAGTAACCACTCACTACACAGCCACAAGAGATGTGCTATAAATTACATGACTGAAGTTTTTTGTAGATCGTAGGTTGCTAGTGTTAATGTAAGTTGTTGTGTATGTTGATTTTCAACCTCAGAGAGACTGATGTAATAAGTAAAGGTTTTGGAACAGAGGAGATTCTCACATAGGCAGTGAGATCGATGACTGGTCTCAACTTCACTTACTGCACGACTCTTTTAATCTGCCGAGAGAAACAAGGCAACTCTCACATTCTGGTTTTATTTCTCTTGATATTGATTGAAGTGAGACAGGAAAGGCGATTATACTTATCCTTGTTCCTTCCCCATCCACCCCCCCCCCTCCCTGTCCCTCCTGCCTATGTGTGAGTTTACACTCTGTTGAACAGAACCTCTGGTCAGTGTTTAGGAGAACCCCAGTCTCAGTTTTGAAATGAGCTGTAGGAGCGAGTATCCATATCTTGTCAGCATCAGAGATGCTACTTGGTCATTTTGGGACTTTAACTGTGTGGGATCTGAAGCAGATTTATTATTATTTTTTTAAACATCATAGTATATGGTATGTCATAAGCTGTACTTGTCCTGGTTCTCGCTATAGGTATCGACTAAGTGGTTTGATTATCCCCAGTCTAAGGGACTGGATGGAAAGTACATTTGGTGCCAACCTACAACATAAAAGCCCAGCTACAGTAAGTCTGCACCTCTCTCACCTGGTACTAGTAAAGATTTGTGTGCATTTGTGTGGGCACACATAACTCTTATCTCATGTCCCAGGCAACTTTGAACATGAGTGCGGTCCCACCCCCGAACCTGAACGAGCTGTTTGTGGAGGAGGTAAAGGCTGCCGGTGTGGCCCTGTCATCTGACCCAGAGGACAGAGTGTTTCGCTCTCATGGTAATGAACGAACGAAAATGCCTTGGTTAGTTGTTTCACACAGAACTCTCATGAATCAGGAATGTTTTAGCTGAAACAGAGACCTTTACATACATAGAGACAGATTTCATTCCATTTTATCGTGTCCTAGGGTAAGTTGTGTGTTACTGGGAATGATTCTTTCTATTCTGCAGTGATGAAACAGTGCTCTGTTTCTCCACACAGGTCACTGTCTTCATGAGATCTATGCACTGAGGGAGGGGAGAATTGGAAGAATACCAGACCTAGTGGTGTGGCCAAGTGAGTACTTTGAAGCTTGTGTATGTTTCCATGCGCACATGGGCGCACATGCTTTGCTGTGATCTTTTGATCATGTAAGAGCACAACAGGGAGCACCTGAAATAAACTGGATCAGCAATTTGCTAAACACTAAAATGTTACAAAGCAGTTCCAAGGTACATATTTTAATCCTGAGCTCTGGTTAATGTGAGTGGTGTTGCACAATTTCCTGGTGTCCATGTGGGTTTTTCTCCAGGTTCTCTGTTTTCCTCTCACTTTCAAAATCAGGCTGGTAGATAGATTGGGTATGCTAAATGTAAATTGCCTTTTATTGTGAATAAGTGCACAAAATGTATGTGGCTGCTCCCATCTGGGGTGTGTTCCCACCATGCAACCAGTGTTTCTATGATATGCTCCAGATCCATTAAGAACTCAACCAGGATGCAAATTTTTTTTTTTTTACTAAAAATGACTGAATAAATAAGTGAATGATTATAAAATGATCACTTTTTAAAATGCAAATAAATCTCAGTAGATTCTACTAAATCCTAGACCTCGTGTTACTTCAATAGTCTATTAGTAGATTTACAGTCTTATAAACGAGCTCCATTCATTTGCTCTGCAACATCTGGAAGCAATGTAGGCAAAAGTATAGGCACATGTTCACTTAGGTTTCTTAATATTTATAAACATTATGAACTAATTAAGCAAATCATGGTTATTTAGCCTGACTTAACTCAGAGATTCTCGGCTCCTACCTTCTACTCCCTTCCACTTAATTACAATGTTATGATTAAAGCATATCTTTACTATAACTTAAAAGGAAGACTATTTTTCACAGACCTTTTTCTCAGGGAACAACCACTAGCACTGTTATTAGAGATAATTCCCATAATAAAGGAGATACTGTTGACACATGACATAGCCTATTACATTTATTCATTTAAAGATCTTTCCTTAATGTGTGTTTCCACTCAGCTGCAGCTCCTTGAACGATTCAGAACCTCTAAAAACTTTAATCTGAAAAACCTCTGAGCTGATGCTTGAGCAGCTTGTTTTTAATATTTCAACATTAAGGATCTCAAACTCCTCTGCTGCCTTTGCTCCAGTGGTGAGAGACACTTACCAGCAATTTATCAAACTCCTTTAATATTCAGGAGTGTTTAGTTTTATTCCGTTTTTAAACTGTGTTTGGAGCAGTTGTACTTGGAATGTGAGACATACATTGGTCAGCAATAACATTAAAACGAAAAACATTATGCCCAATGCAGTGAAACCACGGATTGTGAGTAACAAGCTTTGAGATGGTTCCACAAGAGAGGCAAAGATTTTTAATAAATTTTCACTTTTTGGAGTATCGAGTGTCATGTATCATGCATGTGTTTCTTGTTTTGACGCTGAGCGTCACATGATCACAACTAAGCCAACGTTTTTTCTCTCTTGCGATGCCGAATTGTGGGTAATCGGCTCCCCTTACTGGTATAATCAACATCTGTGCACGTGTATGCTGTTTTACTAGAACAGCGTGACCACGTGTGTGCGTAAAACAGATTTTATGTCTCATTAGAGAGGTTAAAGATCCATTCTCTCTCTGTATCAGTCTGCTCTTTGTGTCTGTGTGCGTGCGCATCATTGGACACCGTGCCCCACACACACACACACATACACACCCGCAGACCCCTCTTCTTTTCGCCTTCACAGACACACACTCTTTCTCTCTGCTCTACTCAGAAACACTGCTCTGTTACGATTCTTTTCAAAGTTAAAGTGCAGGTTAATTTGTTTTATTTTTAATTTACAGCAGTGATTTTGTTACTGTGTCACTCAATCGAGTGTCGTTAGAGAGATTTCTTGTTCATTTATCAGACAAAACAGTGTTTTCCTGGTGTGCAGGTGTGTGTGAAAACAGTGGCAGAAGGGTAACTGTGTAAGATCAGAAGGGGAAGAGGGGAGCTTACTTTAGATTCACACACACACACATACACAGCACTTGTGCGCATAAACGGAAACACTTATCTGTCTGGATTTATTTTTACTTTTATTTTTAAAGGTAAAGTGCAGGTTAATTTGTTTTATTTTACCTCATATTTTGTGTTGATTATTTTTATGTATTCATTTTTTGGGGGCTGTGGAACGATAATTTGAGTTTGCATTATTTCTTAAGGGAAAATTAGATTTCATGAGGGGTTTTGAAATATGAGCCAGCTTCCAGAACAAATTATGTTTGCAATCCAAAGTTCCACTGTATATTGTAGATTCTCTTGTGACACCGGGCAGCTCTAGCCACAAAATCTTAGACGGTGTGCTGTGGTTGCTGCCACCATGAAGTTAGCGGAGAAAATTCTTTGGATGCTGTGGGTTGCGGTGAGGGGCCTCCATGGATTCTACTTGTTTATCCAGGACATTCCTTGATCGGACTGAGATCTGGGGCATTTGAAAGCCGGGTCAACAACCTTGAACTCTTTGCCTGCTAAACCCCATACACAGTAGGCTGTGATGCCCTGGATGTTTTATCATGGGTACCCTTTTATCATGAACAGAATTAATGTTTTTTAGCAATTTGTTCTATGTTAACTTTTTCTGTTGGATCGGACCAGACAGGCAAGCCTTTGGTCACCACAGGCATAGATGATCCTTAAATGCCCATGATCCTGTCACCCTTTTACTGGTTTATAATTGATTAGAACCAGTTAATGTTGTGGCTGATCAGTGTATAATGCATTTATGTAGTTATTCCTGTAGTGTTTTATGGCTCCTCTGCTGTAATTATATTGCCTGTTTTATTTAGTTACAGTAATAATCATGTTTTACAAGGGACTGCACAAGCACTGGATGAACCAAAAAGGAAAAAATTAATTTGTTGATATATATATGTAATATATGGTTTGCGTATGCAGTAAGAAAGCTGCAGGCATATCAAAGGGTTAATCTCCAGCTAGCTGCATCAGCAGATAGGCTGCTTGTTAATATTCATGAGTGTGTGTTTTAATGAGACATGTCAGAAGGATGTTTGACATGGCATAAAATGCTGGCTGTTTAAATTGCTGCTTTCGGATGGATCTGTTTTACCATGGAAATGAGCTCTGAGCACTAGATCATACTTGAGTCCCAAATGGCCAGAGAACAACTTATTCCATATCACACTGAGCTTGTACATTTTAAGCTGTGCTTGCGACAGTTCTTGATTAAATCTTGGGTTTTTCCTAACACTGTTTTATCCCTAAGCAACTGACTGCTATTTCCATTAGCTTTTGCAAACCTCAAACAAGGGGAAAAATATGCAATATAGCTGTATCTGCTTCAGTCTGAACCGTTAGATTTTTTTTTTTTTTTTTTTTTTTGAGGTAGACCTACATCTCATTAGAGCTAAAGAGCAAGTCCTTCATTAGGCAGTTACATCATCTGTAAGCCTGCAGAAAAGCAACATTGACTGTGCTGTGTCTGCGTTTGTGTTAGATAATTGGCCATACCTTTAATACTTTTGGATGTCGAGCACTCCTAAAGTTCACTCCTTTTGCCCTTTAAATGGATGGAGTACTTTCCAAAAAGGTTTAGTCATTGCAGGTTGCTGGATGAGCAGCAAAAATGCAGAGGAAAAAAAGAGGCGTGTTCAGGCTGTGTGGGATGTTTTCTTGCTTTACATATATTCAGGGTGGGCGGGGCAGACACTCTTATTGGTTACAGATGGAAAAAAAATCATCCTGCCCACAGAGAAGGAGGAGAGACAACTCCATTTTCTTTGTCCTCCCACTTCTCACACAAGCAAAAGAAATGTCTCATTGTGTCCTTATCAGTGATAAAGTCTGGACATGGCTGTGCCTCTGTAACAGGCTTTATGTGTGTTGTGCTGTGTACAGGCTGTCACGATGATGTAGTGAAGATTGTGGAGCTGGCCTGCAAGCACAACGTGTGTTTGATACCATACGGAGGTGAGCATCCAACCCAGAATGCAACAGTTAAACTCTCTTACCCTCTGAAACTACTGACAAGTTCCTTTGTACCCTTTTTTTTTTTTTTTACTAAATACTGCTGAATAAAATTTGTCAATACCGTGGCTTTCTCTTTTCTCAGGTGGTACAAGTGTGTCCAGCGCTCTAGAGTGCCCCCCTGAGGAAATGCGATCAATTGTCTCTCTAGACACTTCTCAAATGGTGGGCACTTGCATACATACTGAGTACTTACACACACATAATGGCAACTGACTTTAGGCTAAAGCTCATATGAATCAATGTACAAGACTGATAAAGGCTTCCATGTTGCCTGTGAGGACTGTTTGCTAACACTGATTTATGTAGCACTTTGGGGCCTGCACTTAGCTCTCTCTCTCTTTCTCTCAGTCTCTCTCGCTCTCGTTCGCTCTCTCTGTGACCTGTGTCAGAGGTCGTGAGGTTGAGAGGGTGGGACATGAAAGGCAGCACATGCCAGGAGTGGCTGGTTTATGAGCTCAGCCAGATGATTGATGGTTAAGAGTGAAGCTCATGCTGAGAGTATTCCATATCGTGAGCAACATTTGACCCTAGCAAGGAATTGTGGGATTGGGCCATAAAGCAGAGTTAACTTTTTAACCCTGTGACGGGTGCCATCGTAGCATGATTAGAATGTCAAGAGCCTCTTGTTGTTGTTATTAAACTAGAATGGCTTTTATTCTTTTTTTTTTTTTAAAGCAACTAACACACAGATTAGAGATTCCAGAAGATCATGCAAACATTCATTTTACTGTAATAGAGCGCATTTGTGGAAAAGTTTTCTTAGTGCAGGATGAAATACTGCATCAAATACCTTTTTTTCAGTTCTTTTTTTTTTTTTTTTTGGCTTGTTGCTCAGGTCACAGGGTCCATCTGTCCTCAGCTCCTGTGGAAAAATCCCGCCACCTGATCCCTGTGCTTTCATTTTCCTTATCAAAAAGCAAGCTCTTTTCTTTTTGGAAGGTTTATACCTTGGTTTAAATTTGTTCTGTGTGTTTACCCTAACACACACACACACACACAAACCCTGGCTCTTGTAAAGTGTGCTAAGCCCAAACAACTGGACTGAATTTAAGGACTGTAATTCAGACAGATGGACAACTTTATGGAGTAGTGTAGACAGACACTGATATACACTGTCAACACAAGCACATTTTAATCAAAATCTTACTCTGGCTCCTTTTTGACCCTCTTCCTTTCGATTCCCCTCTGTCTCCCTCCTTCCCTTACTCATTCTCTCTGTTTTTTCTCTCTCACATGTCTGTAGTACAAGTCTGCTTTTAATTTCTTGGCAAAAGAATTGAACAATTTTATGATTTATGCTAGTCCCCCACCCACCTACCCCCCCCTTTCTTACTTTTTTCCAGAACCGAATATTATGGATTGATGAGAAGAACCTAACGGCCCATATCGAGGCTGGCATCATTGGCCAGGACCTGGAAAGGCAGGTTAGTGCCTTGAGTGAATTTGTTCTCCCTGAGCATCTGAGTGTGCAGCTATCACTCTGCACATTTAGTTTTAACATGTGGATTGAGAGGCAGAGACTGGCACAGAGTTGGTGGGGTGTTTTTTTTGCATACTATTACCCACACACACTGAGCAGATGGCACCATCAAACTAATGCAGAAAAATGGCCTCTAGTATAATATAGAAGTGTGTGCGTGATGCATGTTAACAAGCCTATCACACACTCACATGTGGGTGTTTTTGCAGCATTTTGAGTGCACAGATGGTATGCTGTTAAGAAGCGTGTTTCCAAGGGGGTTTGGTAGTAAAACTGGGGTTGTGTGCATTCACTTCACCTGTGTGTGTATATGTGTGTTTTCCTCAGTTGAATGAGAGTGGCTATTGCACTGGACATGAGCCTGACTCAATGGAGTTTAGTTCTCTTGGAGGCTGGGTGGCTACACGTGCGTCAGGAATGAAGAAAAATATCTACGGCAACATCGAAGACCTGGTGCACAGCCTTTATCACCTTTACCACCCGCACATTATGATTAAATCAGACACAACACATACACAGTCATGATCCCCCTCTTTTAATTATATGTTTGTTTGTGTAAAAACATATTAAAAATCATCGGATTATAGCAGATCTCCGTAGTAGTAGTATACAACCTCAGATGATCAACAACATGTAGTCTATTTCACATCCTTATTTATTTGACAAAAATTGAGCCACTAAGAAAAAAACCATGTGGGCAATACTAAGTACCCACATGATTAGCTTGTAATGTAAAGTCTGTATGACTTTTTCAGTCTCTCACATTGCCGTGGAGGATTTCTGGCCCATTCTTCTTGCAATGTTGCTCCCGTTCAATGTGGTTTTTGGTCGTTTGCTTATGCAAAGCTCTCTTAAGGTCCTGCCATAGCATTTGAATTGAGGTGAGGTCTGGACTTTGACTCTGCCATTCCAAAACCTTGATTTTATTTTCATTTATTCTGGTGTAGATTTACGGGTGTGCTTTGGATCATTGTGCTGTTGCATAAGCCAGAGTTACCCAAGCTTTAGTTGTTGGACAGGTGGCCTCACATTTGCCTCTAGAATACTCTGGTATGCAGAGGAGGTCATGGTCAATTAGATGACTGCAAGGTGCACGGCTGCTGTGGCTGCAAAACAAGTCCAAATCTTCATCCCTTCAACATTTCGCTGCAATGCTTTTTTTTTTTTTTTTGCCAAACATTACGCTGGGAATTAAGGCCAAACAACTAAGACCATTTTTTTTGCCTTTCCTTCTTGGCATTGTATTAACACACACCTGAATGCTCCAGACTAGCAAACTGCCAAAACCTTTGCTTTTATAGCGGTCTCCACACCTGCTGATGACCAGTTAATAAAGGGCTGACGCTACAGCAGCACCTGGCTACAACTTGTCCACATACTGTAAGTCCTGTGAAAGCAGTAGGTACATAGCAAAAAAAAAAAAAAAGGACATGCCTGCAACAGTCATTTTTGTTAAATAATTGCACAGTAAAAAATATATGTACAAGTTGTTTCTCTGAGGTTGTGTTTGTTTTTACACCAAAAAAAAAGAAAAGAGGGGTTACTAACTTTTGAACATGACACATTTGTACACACACTAAATTCAGCCAAATATTGAACATCT